>NW_009726946.1:0-30206 GCF_000703405.1 Apaloderma vittatum | reverse complement strand
GGTGGCGTGCGGGGGGTAGGAGATCTGATTTTATGGAAGCTAAAGCACGGAGAAGGACATTAATGGATCTCTTCTTTGTGTATAACAACCAGGCCTGGTATTTCAGAGCATGGCAGACCTTTTCAGAAGGAGTGGGTGCAGGTAATCCAATTTTTACATGATATAATCCACCGCTTTTGGATTTCCACTGTGGCACTCAGCTTTCCTCAGTGGTTTGCGAGGAAAAAGCCAGTCCAGGCTGGCAATCTCCCTCCCGAGCCCTAAGGATTTCACTCCCCGAGAGCAGCCGCGCACTCTCGCAGAATACCAATGACATGGGATGGCACATCTGGGAATCAAAACAAGGGGCTCCGAAACCGGCCAGCAGACTGCAGGGCAGGAACCTTGCTTGCAGCTGAAACAAATTCTGTTTATTTTCACAAATCGAACCAAAGACATAGAATAAATGCACTGCCCCAACCGCTGTGCAGCTGGCAGCCAACAGGAGTATCACAGGTTGTGTTTGAGGTGTTGAGTGTGCCTGGGACATCTTCCTACTTCCCAGTTTGAAAAGAGCACTAATTGTTTGATATACTTAATATTTACCAAGCAAATATATTCCATTTTACACCTGAGCCAGCTAGAGAGAGGGGCAGGAAATGCTCCGGAATGATCTTGAAAATTATAGACTGATAGAAATGCAAGATGTCCAAAATCAGAATTAACGATAGTGTTTGAAATCAACTAACAACATGTTAAATAAAAAAACCCCAAACAATTAACCTGGCTTTGGTCATGGAAGTCATTGTGCTCGGTTTCTTTGGATATAGAAAACATCACTGTTATTTCAATGTTTGAAAGGCAGTGACAGCATCTTGGAGGGACTTTATAGCTGAATCCCGGCAAGTGGCTTGGGAGGAACCTCAGAAATTCTGTCACCTGGTCTGCCACAGCAAAAAGAAGAGGAAGGAGAACTTCACAAGGGTGAGTTTGCCCTGAAAAGGCTTCAGTGAATGTCAGCACAAGGAAATAGCTCCTTCAGAAACACTCCAGAGCAAGAGCCTAACTCAGAAGAGCTGAGTGGTCCTACAGCCTTGCCTGCCTTTGTGTAGTCTTCATTAATTCCCCTCTAAAAACCCAGTAATAAACTTCAGTACCAAAAAAAAACAACTCACCAAACCTCGACGTCGGTATTGTTCTTCATACACAGAGACAGGTTAAACCACATCTCCAGAAAAGAGCGACCAGGGAAGAGCTATACATGATGGGTGACACTGAACCGTGCAAATTGATCAAGACTGGAGAAAACTGCAGAATCCCAAAGGGCCAAAGAAAAGCCCAACAATTAAGCTGCCTGAAAGTAGAATAAACTTATCATGACAAGCACAAGGTAACACAGATTAGAAGGAATAATGTACAAGTGTGACCCAGGCTTTAGTGTAGACAGCTCAATGACAATGTAGCATTGGGATTCAGAAAACACTGTGAAAATGTGATGGAAAATAACACATTGAGGTAAGTTAGCACTGTAATATTTTATTTCTTGTCTTCATTTCTTTATTTACAGTAGAAAGTTCCACATCCTGAATTAAAAAATAGAACACCCACTAAACTGAAACAACAAAAATATTCATTTGTATTGGTTTGCATAACAAGACGGGATGTAACACATACTCAGATTATTTTTTTTTTGTGATCAGCATTATATCTCGCAATCATCCTCATGCACACTTCGTTTATTATAAATGGACAGTCAACTGGTCTTACTGCCAGCAGGCTTCACCCTGACACACCGAAATTCAGCAGTGCCTTCAAAATTTCTAAAAAACCCTCTCCAAGGCATAGCACCATTTCATGGCAAGCTTTAGCCAGTGGAAAACACTTGGAGGAGCTGTCATGGTGCAGCATAATAATATGCAAGACAGTTCTTGCATATCATGCCTAACTCTTATATAATCTTGGATGAAAACGCCACAAGTGCCTTGCTACTGTGCACTATTAGTAGATGCATGAGGTGCAGCTCCTGTTCTCCAATTTCTACAGACCAGAGTATCTCATTTACCAGGATTAATTTTTCATGCTTAGCATGAGAGACTCCATATGCACATTCAGATGCATTCCTGAAGTGGGAAGAATTTGTATTCTTCAACAATAACGCAGTCAGCTTATGCTACCAGACAGCTCCTTGCTAACATCCCTTCATTAAGTCTTCAACTCCGCACTAAGCTTCCTCTTCCACACGTCCTGTCAATAGATTTTTCTCTGTAAATAGGCATCATGTTTCATACGAGGAGGCTCATATCAAAGTAACAGAGCATGGAGGACTGAAAAACAATCCTGACTCCTGTATGTTTACTCCCACTTCCCTAGACGAAAGAAAATTTACTCTTCCCCCCTTGGATCACCATCTGTTGGTCCCACACATCCAGTCTATACATTTTCGTTTATCTCATGTTAAGAGTTAATCAAATTTCTTATTCTCAGGGAGTATTTTGGACTAGCTTTTTAACCTAGAAAAAATGTGGAGAAAACTCCACATAACTTTTTTTTTTTCTCCTTAGACATTTTATGGAAGTTTATTAGATGTTTTGTAAGAAGTACTGCTTGCCAGAGGTAAAAGTCCAACCACCCTCAGCTTCCCTTGACACCTCCACAGTTGGTTCAGAGAGAAAAATTTCTATCTTCCAACTCCCCGAGGTAAACCAGGCAAATCTAGTACAAGCTATGAATGAGAAACTGAGCAGAAGCTGTGCTGGAGACTACCACGCTCCACGGTGCAGGCTGCAACACCATGGCTTGCATGCTGTATTTTCGGGTATCTCTCAATATACGTGCATCTACTCCTCTACATCCTGCCGTTTGACATGAAAATGTTGTAAAGGTCTCTCTGTGTGTGTATATCTATATTATACAAGTGTGTATATATATAACTTAAAGCAAACAAAATATCTAGAAAGTACAAATACACACACCTTTCTATTTCAAAACCAAGATCCCTAAAAAAGCCTATCCTTACCTCCTCCTCCCGTGGTTCCAGGCTCTCCCAGCCCAAACAGATGTAACACCACGCTGTGCTAGAGCTTCTGTCAACTGGTTTCAAGGACAAAAAACATGCCTCATCCTTTTAAACATAAGAATTGCTCCCCAGAGTTGTAAGGCAAGTTTTAAAACCATTTTTCTGTTAACTATCCTAACACTGGCTTTAAAAATAATTTTCAAATTGTTGCAAATACTTCCTAAAATTATAAAAGCTACATTTATTTATTGTCTTGAACTCAAACCTCGAGTGACCTTGATTAATATTAATCCAAATGAGACACACATCTCCCAATAATAATAAATTATGGCATTTCTAAATTAGAGTAAGTAAGATATTCTCTTATTCTGCAGCCTTTTTTCCAAGGAGACATGAAGAAATGCTTGCAGGATAGGAAAGATGAGGTGGAGGAGGGAGAGCTCATAACCCTTGCAACATGTGTATGTCAAACTCCCCGAGCCAGGGGACTCACGACAACTCAAGATGAATTTACAGTAAACCTAGGGAATCTTATATTTGACAGAAACAACTCAAGCCTTCCGATTTCTGGCATTTCTCCCCAATGCCAGGCAACAGCCAGCAGCCTGTGCTGAGTTGGGGTTCTGATGGTTCAGGATAAGAGAAAGCCATGAAATCCCAGCAAAATTCCAGATGTGAAAGAAAAATAGTTGCACCCTACTAGAGTCATGCCGTTTTCAAACATGAGATCAAAAATGTAAAGTATTGTTAATATATTTAATGGGCTGGCTGAGCATCAGATTCAAGTTTCAAGGCATGTCTTGCATGAGAGCAAATATCTTTGGTTGCAACTAATAATAATATGGGTTTTAATTAAGCACAGTTGTCCAAGAGTATTAGTTTGGTATCTGCTACCAAGAATGTTATTTTTAGGAGTGTACTGCTCAGAAGGTCTTTTTCATTAAAGCATTCATTACACACTGATAATGTCCTGATTATGCAAAGCAAAACTTTTTGCACTGTACACTACCAAAGACTTCAAAGCAGGAGACAAGCACAAAGCATACGTGCTGAGAAACCTACAGTAAAGAACTATTTTATGGAAAGTTTCAGACACTGCTAATACCCTTAACTAGTTGTAGGCTTCTACTCTTAGAGCTTCACGTGACAATGGATGGAAAAAACATGCATGGAAAATAAAGAAATAAAACTTGCTCACGTCATTCATAAATATTATCCCTTACAGAAAATAAGCTAATAGTTACTTCCAGCAAAACAGTGGGTTCAAGTTCAACTTGAAATCATACAAAAAGGAATTAGAAGGTTTTTGCTTGTTTGGTTTTTATCCTTGCTTTAAATTTTGCTTTCATTTGCTGAGGAACATCTTGCTTTCTCACTTTAGATAACAAAAGAACACGTGGAATTTGATGGGAAGGTCTGAGAGGATTCCCTCTCTGTATCTAAAAATATTTGTCTCCGAGTGCAATTAATCTACAATCTTGAATTTCTTTGCTTTAGCCCCTACCAAGAACAGCCCTTCCCAAAGATGAAGAAATATTCACCAAGGACCTCCCTGACTCTGATCTGCAGACAGAGAGCTGCAGCTGCTTGGATGGTAAGGGCCTACTGGAAGTAGATAATTTACAAAATGCCTTTTACAAAATTACCTTTTAACAACCACAGACATCAAAGTAACTTGTCTCATTCCATTGGGCTGCAGTACCAACGGACATCTGACAAAAGATGCTGATTTGGGTACGGACAGTAAAGACGAAGAGCGACCATACCACTGAATGAGACATGGGACCTCCTGCAATAATCAAAACCTACCCCGACTTATCTCCTACGCAGGTGCCTGAGTTGAAGAGAGGTCAGATCTGGGGATCAGAGCTCTGTGCCAGCTGACCACACCCGTGCTGCTTCTGAAGCTCTTGCAGGATACAGGAAAACTGCAGACGATGCTCTTGATAACCCTTTGCGACGATTCCCATTCTTTATTTGAGCGTTCCTTTTTCCCGGTGGTATTTTATCATTTGGTTTTAAACTTGTAATAGCACTTGCCTGAGAGAAAGTTTCTCCCAAAGTCACAGCTCATCGGACAGCCAAACGCTGACTCTTTAGCATGATTCACGCACTGCTCACAATCATCACCAGAAGAGATGCTACAAGCATGTTACAGTATTTATACTGTAAATATCAATTTGAGTTGTGTAAACAGCTGATACAAATCAGTCCTTCTCTTACATTCAGATGTCACTGGCTTACAAGACATCTATCTTCTAAATGCCACCAATGTCTTATCTCTTATTTCACAGTTGATTTTTCTCCTTGAGCCCGAAAATCACCTTTCTGGTGTCTCTGCAGGCTTTCTCACCATAGCTTTCATCACGATCAAGCTCTTCTTCTAGAATCATCTTCACAGTAACGTGACAGGAGACCAACCACGCTTTGAGTGGCGAGGGTTATAACAGTGGACTTTTCCTATGAAAGTCTGTATAACCTGTAAAAATCACCCTCTTCTAACACAACGTGGGCAAGAGAGTGATTGCAACAGGACTTAAGGATTCCCCTTGCAGAGAATTGTATTATATTAGCCAGTCATACTTCAAATGTTTCACCAAAGGTGAAGAAAGCCCTCGCCTTCATCAGAGAACCTCCGATGCAACCTTGTGACTCAAGACACGTTTCCTTCCAATGCCACTCGAATGTGTTTGACCCCTGCATCATAAATCCTCGGCGTTAATGAAGTCTCTTCAAGACTTAGCTTGGTTTACCTGGCTCATCAGACAGATAGGCTTTTATCTTTTCTAGCCACTAAACAGTGAAAGACTTCTTCTCTGAGCTCCAGGTGAACCTTCAAACCTATCAGAGACAGTTCGTGCAGAGCGGGGCGGAGGACCCCACAGGCAGTGCGGGAATGGGAGCAGTATTACTCCTCCATGGCTCTTCTCCAAGAAAACACGGTTCCTCTGTGCATCCTTAACAGCCCAAAAATTTGCCATGCAAAAATGGAAATCACCACTAATCCTTTGGATCAAAAAGAAGCCTAACGCTTTAGGGATTTGGCTATCCTAGGAATGATGTTCTTATAGAATTGTATACATGTTAGACCCCTCTGCTTCTGATGGTTGTTTTTTTAATAGCATTTGGAAGAAAAATAAAATAGCACACAAGGTTTATCCTTTAAAACGGCTATACACTGCATTTGAAGCCTAGTGTTTTCATACAAATTACATAATTAGTACTTGGACAAAAAGATCACAAAAAACGCGTAGCTTTTTTTCATTGTGTAAGTGCAGATACAATTTTTAAGGAACAGCTGGGTTTCTGCCAAGAAAAAAAGCTCGTAGTAGAAATTCTTCGGGGGAAAAGTATCACATCCTGTTCAGCTTGTAAAATCCCAAGTATTCTTGAGGGTGAGCAAAGAGCTGGGGAGCATCAAAGGTGTCCATCCTACTGCGATGCAAACAGTAAACCATAGTAAGAGTAAATTTTAGCAGACTAAGTAAAATGCATTTTAATGTAGCACCTTAAAAAAATTATACCTACCAGGCCTTGCGATACCACAGTTTATTCCTTGTGCCTTACAAATAATCTCCCATAAGTCAAAAAGTATTAGATTATATAGTCAACTATTACCATGAATACAATGACCAAATCCATTATCACTGCCGACACAAAAGGGGCTCAACCTTTTAACGCCATAAGGAAGCACTTTTACTAGAAATAACAATGTTTTCAGAGATTATTTAGTAAGCTGTGATTCTGCAAAGATTACCAGTCTGCCCTATATACAGATATAATTGCATATGAGCCATATCATAATTTTTCAGCACATTATCCACTTTTCAGAATAATTTGTGTTTCAGAAGAAAAGCCAAAATGAAAACAACTCTCCCCCTCCTTCACCAAACAGTCTCTGGCTGAGCCAGAGGCGCTCGAGTTCTGAAAAGTAAACACATAACAGGAAGGCGGACCGGAGAATAAAAGCTCTGCACAGACAATGATAAATTGAAATTGCAAATTAAACGTCCTCTCAAATTCCTGAAGCTACCTCAAAAGCTGGGTTACGAGCCCATTCAGGCACAACTATGGCAGAATTTGGATTCTAGGCACAAGGAAGAAGGATTCACTGCCAGCAGCAGCAGGATTTGGTGCACAAAAGGAGAGGAAGAAAATACTACTAACTTAAAAAAAAAAAAGAACACATAACATTTTGGGGTTCCATATTTCCTGGATACCAAATGCTCAGAGAAGCACAGGCCTCAGATTCACTAGAAAATATATGCCTTAAAGTACCAGAGGTTATAAAATTCAGGGAACAGGATTGTAATATAGCATATTAATCTATTTAATAGCTTCTTAAATGCTTACGCAGCAAAGGAAACAGTAAAAAAATACACAGAATCACTTTCTATTTTCTCAGACTTCTATAATAAAAAAAGAAAAAGTATGGCCTAGACTACATAAACACCCATTACCGTATTCAGTAAAAATAATTCAGTAAAATAATTCAGTCCCGAATTATTTTATTCACCTGATCTAGGATTACCTTATTTTCCTGCCTCGCCCAAAACTTTACTATGACAGCAAATCCAAAAATTTTGAATACTCACACACACTTTTCAACCTCCCCACTCAACATCACATCTTACAGGGCTTCCTTTCCAATAGGAGTGTTTTAATATTTTATGAGTCAATCAACCTGCTCACTGAAATGGCACTCCCCCCAAGAAAACACTCAATTGAGCTCTTCTATTAAATTTCAAAAAATAAATATATAACTGCCCGCAGTTTTTTAATGCGCATTTGACTTTCTTTTACAAGGCATCCTCCAGCTTTTAGAGGGAGCGTGCTCCCATACTGTTCACTTATTTTCCTGCTAAAGAAATATCAGACAGCTGAAATGAAGGTTAACTCTTTTTTTATGTGCAAAAACAGTGTATGAAGATATTTAGGGTACCACTCATATCATTAATGACAATATTGTAGTTACATATAGTCTACAAGCACAGAATTCAGTGAAGAAAAGGACTGCAGTTTGGAAAAACATGTTTAAAAATGGGTGTTATTGTAATTCAGCAACATTAAAATCCAAGTGAAGAGAAAACCTCACCAATCTTAACACTATGGTCTGCCTTTTACCAACGTTAAAGCATTTTATGACAGGGTACTCCTGTTAGAAATTATGTTCTGGAATGGAAAAAGGTTTGTACACCCTTGGCAGGACTCACAAGGGCATCTTGGCTCTCCTTCCTTTCACTCCAAAAACTCAAGGCAGACCTTTTTTAAGACTATGAGGATGCCTTCCCTGGAGAGACCTCTTCCTCATCCCCTTATATGTATTTT
Organism: Apaloderma vittatum; assembly: GCF_000703405.1. Taxonomy (NCBI): domain Eukaryota; kingdom Metazoa; phylum Chordata; class Aves; order Trogoniformes; family Trogonidae; genus Apaloderma; species Apaloderma vittatum. The sequence continues at coordinate 21,883 of NW_009726946.1, read as the reverse complement.
TTTCAACCAATGAGTTCAGCTCCATGAGCTGTAAGTGACTCTAGAAGACGCAGAGATGTGCGTCCAGGTCATGATGACACTGGGAAATCCTAACATCAGGCTATTCAGGATCACAGATTTATGCTCTGAGCATCCTGTCCCTCATACAAACAGGACTGGTTTCCATGAATAATCTGTCCCACAGAGCTGGAACCGGGACCATCAAACACATCGTCTAGCAGCACCGAGCAGCAACATATCAGGAAAACTGCGCCTGAGGCTGTGATAGGGCACAGCAGCAAAGGAGAGAGAAAACATATCCAGCAACAGAAATCTGCTCTTGCATGGATCAGGAAGAGAAAGGCAGCTTAAGTTTCACAGAGCGCAATCAGAGAAGACATCAAAAAAAAAAAAAAAAGTGTTATTTTGAAGCAGAGATGAAAAAAAGTCAATAATGCCAATTATCACTGGTTTGGTAGGCTTCCAGTCCCAAAGAAGCAAAAATATTTTCTGCTTTTTGAGTGCACATGTTTTGTGTATAAGTAAAGGAAGGAAGATACTTCCCTTTAATAAAAATAAATTAAAAATAAATAAATTGAAAGGAAGAGTTTCAAATGACGGCAGAAGAGACTGATAATGGGAAGCAAGAATTGTCCCCAACAACATTTTCGAATGTGAAACCGTTAATTAAATATGCAAAGTACTTCTAGAAGCAGCAACAGACAGACAAACCCGCAAACACTGCGCTTATTGTAAACAAGTGTGAATGCAGAGAATAAACAGATCTACCTTCCAAACCAGGATTTGACTTTCTAATTCCTTGTGTACAGATTTCGGATTCGCCTCTTTCTTAAACACATGTTCTGTGAAGGATGTCTCTGCAAGATTAAGACAAGAAGTAAATATTTCAGTGTTTAGAAAAGGGTAAAACTGTTTGTTGTTCAAATTTTTTCAAAGTGCTCAGAACACAGAAAATAGCTTCTGCTCCTGTTTAATATAAAGGATTTACCAGTACGTGAATAAGCAGTGCTGCTTGTCACCAAACAGCTCTGACAAGCTCAAAACAATTCTAGGCACAATTCACAAGGTTTCAGTTAAGACAGGAAAGGTGGAGTTGGTGAAAGGAGGAGCTGAACGTTTGAGAGCAGTCTGTGTAGGAGAGGAGAGCAAGCAGCATGCAATTTCATTATTACTTAAATATCTGTAGTACGTAGGAGTAGCATGGGAAAGGATCCCACTGTGCTGGACGCTGTGTAAACATGGAGCAAGAGCAGTCTCCTCCAAAAAGCCTATTATTAAAGTATAAAATACAAGATAAACACTAGCACAAGGTCAAACAGAAGACAATTTGCATTTCCTATTAAACCTAATTGTACTTCTGCTAAACCTACCCAAAAAACTGAAAAAAAAAAGGTTTAATGATAAACACTACTACTACTGTCATCCAGCGCTCAGAAAATGTCACTAGCTTCAAGCACCAGGAATGGTTTCCAGAAGATGGAGGCTACCACCGAGAAGATGGAAGCTCCCACAACTCCCTTTTTACATACGGGCAAACAGACAACTTGATGGAATCGCAGGAGGTTCCCAGATTAAAATAGATCAGCCTTCAGCCCCTCAATGCAATGAATCACCCTCGGCTTGAAAGACAGTTTTTTTGTAAGAGCAGATCCAGTCAGCTGAGGTTTGTGCAGCAAGTCCCTCGGTAAAACGTCCGCCGGCTCGCAGACCAGATGGGTGCTCGAGCCATGTCCGGGCTGCCAGCACAAGCAGGTTTAGGGAGAAAAGGGGGTAAAAGCCTTTGGGGGAGAAGTTTTATGGGGAAAAAAAGAGAGATGCAGATAGATCAGGACAAATCTTACACATCCAAACTGATGAGACACACAGTGTTTGACACTGTGTGTAATAAAGACAACTGGTAAGAGTCCAGATAGGCTTTCAGTGTGTAAATATCAAATTATACAAAACACGCTGGAGGGGACCTGCAGCAACCTCTAATTTTAAGATTCCACCTGAAGTTTACCTGGCTCCTTCCCCAAACAGATGCTTCTGATTTCCCTAACCAGACAAATCAGATAAATGCTGTGGTTTATAAATACCTTTCAAGTTTATTCTCAATAGGTAAACTGAGAAAAATCATGGGTTGGGTGTCCCCCCTCCCCAAAGAAAAAGGGAATGAGGGAGGAGAGAGTCCCCTTCCCCACACAGCCTATTCATCCTTCATTCTCACGCAGAACTACAGAGCTGAATTGTGCCCAGTATCGTCACTGGCCTGGACGGCTGGGGTTTTTTTTCCCCTGAGAACAACAAAAAAATAGTTTCCCACTGTGTTGTTCTCAAACACATTTGCCTAAACTATGAAAACACAGAAATTTAACTGCTCCTGCCACAAGCCTTCTGCTCTGTAGGCACTCCACACAAGGCACACCTGAAGCATCAATGCATCAATGCAGGAATATTCTGCAGGTATTTGTTAAAAACTCCTCTTGTGCTGTTGTGATAGGTGACAAATCCAGAAGGAGCACATGCTGCATGAACTGCTGATGGAACTCAACTGAAAGATTTGGGGGTCTGCAACAGGGGGTTGATCTTTCCCTCACTGAAGCGACCCACAACGTGAATGCTTCTAACCCTGAATACTGAGAGAATTGAAGGGGGATGACTAGAATTGCATCAAGAAAACTTGAACTGGAAGAACAAGAGATGCTTCCTCTCAAATCACTTCTCTCTGGTGTGAAGATAAATTACTGAGTTGTTGGGATTTGGAGGTTTTTTCCACTTGACACAAAGCCATCAGGTGTAACTCACCCATCTCACAACAAGCTACTCTTTGTGCCTGCACATCTGGGATGCTCCAGCTGCGGAATAAAGTCAAGAACGTGGAAGAAACTAAATACTTCCCCAAAGAGTCTGCTCTTTGGGTTGAATCACTACAAAAAATTGCTTTTTCCTGCAGCTTTCTCTTCATAAGAGAAAACCTGGACAATGAAGCTGTTAGCAGACCCATCTGGAAATACTGGAATTGCCTCAGGAGGTTCCCTGATAAGTAGTAGAGAAATACTGGCACAACAGTGAGTTTTTAACAATGGGAAGCAGCAAACCTGAATCACACTACAGAAAGGTAGTATTTAAAGCAACTTAATACTTTCCATCTCCTTATCAGAAGAGTAACAACTTTCTTTTTTAGCCAAAGCACTTAACAGACACACTTTAACCGCAGCCAGCTCGAGGGTTCAAAGGCATGTGCCAAGAGGTCCTGGTGAAAGACTGCGAAAACCATCAGCGCTGGCTTTCCGACCAGCTTGCTACAAGTCCTTCCGTGGAGCCCGTTCATCACATTGGGCGAAAAGCAGCAACTGCGTGTTTATTTTATACTCAAAATAAACGAATTCGCTGTTTATGTCTGACATTGCCATCATTCAATATCAGATGGCATTCTCCAGCTCTGGTCTCCTCCCCTTCTTTAGGCTTCCAGTAAAATTAGACCTTGAATTAAGCTTCCAGTAAAATAATTACAGTTGGCAGATATTTTTCAACACTGATTTGGAAGCCAAGAAACCAAAGCAAAACAAACCAAAATCGAATCGAGCATTACTCAACTTTTCTCAGAAACAACTTGTTCTGTAGATCAAGGACTTTAGCTGGTGGATGGTTTTGCTCTACCACTATTTCATGTGCTCCACTAACTTCGCAAAAGCATAAGGCAGACAGCTTAGTAAATTTTCCTCCGATAAAATAGGGAAAAAAAGTAGTATCTTAAGTCCTTCGAAACAAGAAAAATTATGAGACAGGGAAAAAAAGATCTGCTCAAAACCAATGTTTTCTCCAGGAAAAAATGCCCAATGTAAAGAAAGAGGAAAGCAGAAAGTAACAATGGCCTAATCCTTTTCCAAAGCACATCTCTCATTGGCCACTGTGGAAGAGAGCTGGCTTCAGAGGCTTTCTTCAGACCCACAATTTGAGAATAAAGGGTACTCTGTCTCAGTCTCCTGGCCAAGAGACGGACATCTCGTGCTGGACAGGAAAACGTTGAATTTACCTCCAGCCTACTTAAATCTCTTCCACAGTTGATAAGGACACAACACAAATTGTTACAGTTTCTACATAAAGTAAGACACAGTTATTTAAATTCAAGTAATGTAAATTCTCAATGAGGCAACCCAAATCTTCTCCATTTTTACTGGCAGCTATTTTATTAAAGAAAGCTCCCTTGTAACCAGTTGGTAACCATTGAATCGTGTTGATCTTCATGTAAATAGAGCTTTCTCTTGCTAAAAACTTCTTTTAGCAAATCCAGAGAATATACTTCTTAATAGGTTATAAATAATACGTTCTTAAAAAATAATTTCATATCTTCCCACATATTTACCTTAATTCCCAATAGTTCATTTCTTTTTGGTAGAAAATGCTTCCTATTTAGGACATATTATATTATTTCAATACATGTCAAACTGTAGTTGAATCCACGACTTTGCCCTAATTTCTACCATGCTGCTTCTAAAATAAGCCCTGCCTGCATCACTGTGCAGATCTTCAGGAAATCTTCTGCATGGGACCAGACCAACATCAAATGACTGAAGGGACACACGTCAAGTGGTTTTACTTCCAAGTAAATACCCTCCTTTCTCACGTAATACCCTCGGGATCTCGCCACTCGTGACTCCATCACGAGGTCCAAAGGCTTAGAGGTGCCCACATCTCATAATTCAGCTCTTTCTTGCTCGGAGATGAGCACATAAAGCTACCACGCCCACAGCAAACAAGCTCGAGGCATTAAAAAAATTGTAGGAGGTCACAGAAAAATCTGACACGAGAGAGAACTCCATATTCAGAAGGATTTTAAGTGGGTTCACCTCCAGTTTATTTTTCTTCAGAAGCAAAGCTGCCGTCAAAGAGACGCTTCCTTTTGGCATTGCTAAGTCAGCGCTTGCTTTATTCCCACACTTTATCACTCCTCTTTCCTGTTTTTGTAGCCATTGCTGCCTTCGGAGGACGACAAAGTCTCGGAAAATCGAGACTGGAGCCCTCGGCTGTCTGAACGGCCGCCTCGGGAAGCGGGGCATTTAACAAACATGCTGAAATGCTGATCTTGAGTTTTCAGGCCAGATAGCCAACGACGTGATGTACAGGAAGGAAAAGTTGTCCTAACAGTCCCTGAGGTTTCAAAACCAACAAACCTGTCCATCCAGAAAAAGAAAATAATACCTACCACTTCTTCCTCTCTCCGTACCTACTCCCTTTCTCGTCTCATAAGCTTTTAAGAAATATAAGTTGTTTAATAAAACATGAACAAGACTTGACTGCAACTCTCAAAATTGCCTAAGGGCTTAAGATACTCAGATGCTTTAACCAATAATTGAACAGGACATTGCATTTCCTAGGTGGGTCTGAGACCTTTGTCAGGGTATTTTTTCCCCCTACACATACATACAGTGAAGCAGATGGATCATTCTGGAGATGAGTCACTACTGAAACAACAGAATAAACTCACACAAAATGCTGTGGGGTTTGTTTTTAACATTCTCCAGCTCCTTTTTTGGAGTATTTGGCAAGGGACCAGCAAACATTGCTCCTGCAGAAAGCAAGCGGTGATTTTATTTGTCAGCAAAATAAATCTAGAAGTGCTTAAATATTCATTTCATCCTCCACTTATCTTCTCCTTTTGCTTCAAGTTTGCTCCCTCCTAAAGCTGACAAAGGAGAAAAGAAAGCTACCAAGCGCATGGCAACTGCTGACAACGAACATGCAGCCGACATGGGTTTCCAAGGCTCCAGACCACAGGAGATGCTCAAGCAGATTTACTGCTGCAGCTGCTTCAGGCTTCTGAAGATCACCCCAGTGAGTACTTGCAATGTTTAGATTGGCTCTCATTTCTAAACAGGTCAGAAGTGACATCTTTTGTCTAAAAGCCAATCAACACGTCTAAAAGGTTGGGAAAGTGAAAGTTAAGGGTAAGCATGTCTTTGGTGCACAAGGCAAAGCAAAAGGAGCCAGAAGAATTCAAACTTAAGCTGGGCTTGATGCTGCCGTGGTCGATCTGCGCAACGCCCACCTGCTTGTCCAAACATCTTCACATACCTGTACATGCTTCCTTAAGCGCAGACACCACAATAATCACTGTAATCTAATTCAATTTGCACATAAATCAGAGCATACAAAAGGTACTAAACTGGAGTCGAAGGTACTATCTCTGTCACCAACACGAGTCTCAGGGACATGAGAGGACACTGGGTCCTGACTTGGGCAGCTGGCCTGTGCCACAATCTCTCTGACTGTATCTTCACACCTACTGCTACTTATTTAAAAGCTACAGTAAACATTATTATTAATGCTACAAACAGACCTTCGGTCATCACGTATACCTCATGCTATGGACACGCACCCCTGATTAGTTTCCAGAAGCTTGTGCATTTATATTATTACTCCTCTCACATCTGCACCGAGCATGTAATTTCTTTTGTGTCAGAGGATACCATGACTAAGTAGTGTTAAGAGTGAAACGGACATTGCCACAATCGATGTTTTGTGCAAGTCATCCTACCCAACAGGAGTTTGCACGGTCCCATGGCGAGAGGTGAGCAGCAGGCATGGGTGAGAGCTGCAGTTGGGCACCTGCAGCCACAAACCCACATACAAGCGTTCCCCTACCGACATTTTGTATCACTATGATGCAGTAGTTTCCATGATGAAAATATGTATGTGTAATACACACACAAATAATCAGTGCTTTCCATTCACTTAAAACAGAATTCACATAAGGAGAACCTTTATTACATACATTTCCTTATATGTTTGCATTTGTCTTTTGTTTTGTATTTCTGTTTGTGTCCACATCAGAAGAATAAAAATATATTCTATTTTGGCTTATGAAGCATTCGCTTATACAAAAAAAGCTGATGTGAACTTGTTTGGAAGACAGCTCTAAACGTGCACTAGACACACTTGTTCAACCGCACACCCAGCCCAAAGGTAGGGCTCTGAATCCGCAAATCGCACATGTATTTTTGCCATATAAACTAAAAGCAAACCTCAGCCAGGCCTAGCAGTAATTAAAAGTGAGGAGGGGACTTGGAAAGACGGCACGTGGCCATAGGCTGTGGTTCTCTCACTGTTCTTTAATAACAGAGGCATTTCAGGTGGCTGGACATTACAAACCCTTTATGCTTGAGGAGCTGCTGGCTAAGCACTTCTGTCATCATATGCTGTCCTCATCTAAGGGAGGAACAGAATGCTTTGTTAATTTACTACAGAATTTAAATTTGGAGGAAGAAAATAGTATGCTGATTGGCTGTGCGTAAGGTGAGAAGGCAGGAAACGTGAGGAAAAATGCTACTTGCAGACTTTGGGGGGGGGGGGGCGGTGCGGAAAAAGCAATCTTGAGAAAAAGTGACCACCTCTAAAAGTAAGTTAATTCTCCTGCTGGCTTAAAAGAGACTAAAAAGTCTCTTAAAAGAGATTAAAAGTAAGGGAGCTTACCAAAATAAATCATGAAGTACATGAACACGAAAATAATTTTTCCACTAGCAAGCATTCATACACCATAGCCACTGAGTAACAACACGCGAGGAGCAAGTACACTCACACAGTGCTCAAAATTCACTATTTCCCTTAGTCAGTCCCTGAACAGGTGATAATTCATCATTCCTCAGAGACAACAAAACACACCAGCACCACTTTTAGCACTCATCTGAGAGGAAGACAAGAAAATGCTGTAAAAGAAATGAAAGACAAACAACTGCCTTTTGCAACTCGACAGAACAGTTGCTCCTTTTTATGAATGGGGAAATGCCTCGCAATTTCACTGACCTTTTACTCATTTGTCCCCATGTGCCCCATAGAGGTAGTTTGCATTTTGATACCATCTCACATACTGGGAAACCAAAGCACAAGTAGAACAGCACAGGCAAAAGAAGGGTCCACCTTTCCAGCCCTCTGCTCTTCCATGTGTGGCAGAAATAAACCACTTCATTATTTTTATTCTTTTTTTTTATTTTTTATTTGACAGAAAACTTGCATTACATTCCTTTGCTTTCCAGAATTGTTGTTATCCAATAAACTCAGTGAGGGATGTATGGAAACAGAAGCAGCTCCTTCTCTGGGAAGCCTTCATTGGAACCTCCTGGTCCTCTAAGCCATTCTACACAAACTCACAAGCCCACAGAAGACTTTAAAGATGAGCTGACAGTGTAGGACTACTCTCCACAGCTACATTGGGTCGAGCTAAATGTCCATCTCATCCTGCACCTGACAGAAACCAAAAGTGGGTACCTGGAAAAGGTAGCAGGAACACAGACCACAAGTGAAACCACTACGTAGCACTTTCTCCTGCCCCACCCCAAGTACAGGGACAACTTTTTCCTCATTGATTCCAGATCTAAATGAAGTTGTACCAAACACAAGTCAACCTGGATTGATCACCATGGCACAGGTTTGCCTGCCAGGCTCTCCTGATCCCCCTTGGTTGTTCCTCTCTACCTTGTGAGCTTTGGGAAGCCAAACCTCCTTGCCAAAAGACACAGCCAACAGTCACGGCTTCCCAGGGCGACACTTGATCTCATCTGGAGTTGCCTCGTGCCAACATAACACAATTAGTAATGTGGCAAGGGGAAATTTAAGAAAAGCAAACCCAAATCAGAAATGGTATTAATGCTGGCAAGAGGAAGCTCCAGAATAAAATCATTTTGACTGACCAGTAAAGGTAACCAAAGAACTTCTTTAAGAGTGGGTGGGGTGGTTTTTTTTTAAGCCCATTTTATATATTTAGAAATTCTTGAAAATGTTAAACCAATAAATACACCCATGATGTAACTCTACATTTCCAGGGACTTAGCAGACACTACACACATGACCCTCGCCACTCAAAATCAGCACTAAAGCACTTGACTGTGGACATGAGGCCCCACTGCAGCAGGCACAGTGCCTCACCTTCATTACGTCTGCTGGCCTGCAAGACAGCTCCTGCTCTTTGGTGTCCTGCCAGCACCTCTCCCGTCAAATATACCGTGTGCCAACACAAGCGGCAACACGAAACTCTGTGAAAATTCATGTCAGTGTGGGTTTTGCAGGTCTGCTGCGCAACACAACACACTGAGGGTGGTGGATATAAAACACAAACAAGCCTCAATTCGACAAAGCAGGCAGTTAGCAAGACCCATTAACCTGTAAAAGCTACTGTAATCATGACTGAGCTGATTTATTCCTCCATCCATTGTTTGCAGGGTCATCCACTGCCACCTCTTTCGCAACAGTCCGTTGGTGCCATGATGAGCCCACGACCTCTCCGACCAAGCCCCATCCTGGGTTCATTGAGTAAAGATTTGTCCATAAAACTTCATACTTACCCTTAGATCTCCCCAAAAGACATACTCCTGATTACCCATAGTTAAGGTACCACGGTGAAATGGATTTTATTCAAACACAATTTCTTTTTATTTTCTTGTTGCTGTTGCTTTGCCTTTTGTCTATTCGTCTGTCTTGCCATTTCAAGGACCAGAGTACAAACCGGCACCACCAAGAATCAGGAAATTAACGCAGGTGGTGATTATAACACCAGTTATCTAAGTGGTTTGTGGTAGAAAGAGAGAAGATTTAGGAAAAAACAAGGTGAGGTATAAGACGAAATACTGCTCCTAGACGGAATATTCTAATTTCCACTCAGAAAAGATGACAGGAAGTATTAAGGGAAATCACTGCAGTTCACAACTGGCACAGTTACAACCTTTTTTGACTGGTATTTAATATGTCAGGGTTGCAGAAGAACCCTAACTGGAGATCAAATACTTTCCTTTCTCGCTAGCCCATGGCTAGAGACATTGCTCAGCATGATCCAGCTGGTGAATCTCCTGGCTGAATCCAGCCCAACCGTAGCTCACCCATTAAAAAAAGAAGGGTACACGAAGTGTGGGGACTACTCAGTGCCTCCCACAAGAACCCGGGGTGTCACTGGCATCAGGGGATGACCAGCACAAGTCTCCACTTTAGGCTGTGGCACCACCAGCCCTGGTTACAGCCACCTGCCAGAGAGCGGGCTCTGTTTTCGTTGCTTTGACAGGCTCATTTCTTGCACTGCCACCTCAAAAAGGAAAAGTAAGATGAAGTCTGGCCTGCAGAAAATTGCTCTGGCTCTGTGCCTCTCCCTCAGAAAGCTTTTATTCATAACACACACTAAATGAAGAACAGGAGAAGACAGTGTTTGATGATTTCTGCCCCCTTGACCACACACCTTGAGTCAGTAATACAAAGCACACATGTGCCCTTACACAATTTTTTTTCCAACACCAGGTGCTTTTTGGTTTTGTTAGTCCGTGTCTCATCTTCTCCTGCTCATGTTTCCAGACTCATGCCATCAGCTCTTTAGCTCTCCACATTTCATCTCCTGCCCTCTACCTTGCCACTCTCTTGTTTAATACATTTATGAAAAGACACACTATTCTTGCTCTCTGTACCATTTCTGTGCTTGTTTACACTGGCTCTTGATGGCAATGAGTCAGAAACAACACATCCTACCCCAAAAAGAAAAGAATTAGCCAACCTCACCCGCACAGCAGTGCCAAGAGAGAGTCCATGCAACACCTTCTCTGCTGGGCATCATGGTGGCCAACAACTACTTTGAACTTTTCCAATATCAGTCTTTAGTCCATGCTGAACCTAAGGTACCTGCAGGCTCCAGTGTGTATGAGGTAGGTTGGGGATGTAGGAGGGGACTGACGGGGGCTGGGAATTGAGGTTGGGGGACAACTGAGAGCCATGTGCCCAGGGACTTGGGCACCTTTTAAAGAGGGCATTCAGAAAGCAAAAAAGAGATGTTTGCAGCTTACTTTCACACAGCTGCGATTATGGCTTTAATTGTAACATAAAGCCACAAGAATCCTTCTTCTACAGCATTTAACAGCATTAAAAACCTTTGTGCTTCTAAACATTCAGAAGCTAAATCCTAGACTTATTCAGCTCAACATTGAAATTCTCTGTTGACTTCAGCCATACCCAGTTTTGGCCCCAGGGTAGCGAATGCAAGCTCACACAGGAGTTAAACCTAATCTGCACCAATATTTACATAATTCCCCTATACGTAAACAAATTAACATAGCCACGATATTTGATTGTACTTCTATCTTCCATGGCCAATGAGTCAGAATTGTTTGTTTACAGTTATTAGCAACATAAACCTGCAATCAATCAGCAGTGCCTTCACCCAGCAGAAGCGAGAAGCAAACAACTATGAAAGCCATCAGGAATGGACACCCCAGTGCCAGGACTGAACTAGGAGCATTAGCACTTGTCATGGACAGCAATAGGAAACACTCTTCTTGACAATTATGAACTTAAAAATAGTATTTGAAAAGCAAAACTGAGAATGTAATTAAGCTACTGAGGTTCACACTGATCAAGGGATTTAGGAAAATAATGCAGATTTCACTCTATTTAAAACAACAAATTAAAAAAAATTCAAAGCTGAGAAAACAGAACCACTTTTATTTTTCTGATAACAAGGCACAAAACAAGATCAGAGTCCTGCCACACTGTGTGCCATAAAGATACCATAACAGCTGCAAAGAGCCTGAATGGATAACTCCATTGGCAGCAGCTCCACAGCCTCCCAGGAAAAAGAACTGCGGTGTCCCAGCTCCCACCCTTGGGCATCACTCACCACACTACACCATTCTTCTCCCATTCCAGCAATATCTGGAAGCACATACAGCTTTTCCTCCTTACCGCATTCTTGAGGCTGATTTTCTGGTGCATGCTTGTTTGGTGAAGCATTGGAACAGGCTGCCCAGGGAAGTGGTGGAGTCACCATCCCTGGAGGTGTTCAAAAAATGTGCAGACATGGCACTTCAGGACATTTTTTAGTGGTCGTGGTAGAGCTGAGTTGACAGTTGGACTTGATTATCTTGTAATTCTTTTCCAAGCTTAATGATGATTCTATGATTCTCTTTTATAGTCCTTCCTAATATTCCCTAAAACTGTCCTTGTGGGCACTCATTTCATCTCACCCTTTCTGGTATAGGGAGATAGAAAAGAAGCAAACAGGACAGAAACCAAGGGAATCACTAGGGCCAGTTGCAGGCAGCAGCAAATTTCCAGGTAAGCACGACGAACACAGCATCGAGGACCACTGTGACTTCCATCAGTTTTAAATTTTGTCCTAGAGTACCTCTGGTCACTAACCAAATGCTCGAACCTACTAGACATGCTGGTCAGGTAGGAATGATGAACCAGAGGCAGCAAGCCAGCTTGCAATCCCTACCACCGAGAGGCATGTGTGCTACCTTAAGGGTGAAAGTCACTCCCATCTTCTGTTTTCCATCTTCACTTTGACATTCAAATCGAGACACAAAACCAGCCATGCAGTGTGATGATACAGAAAGGTCCCTGCATCTCCCTCAACAGTTCTTTTTCCACCAAGACCAGATCAGCATTCCCACAGACACCACCTCAAATCAGCTCGCACTTGGAAGAAGCTTTACTGATACCGAGCCTCACTCACTGAGTTTGACTCTCTTGGCACAGAAGCAGTAGGTTGTGAAGCTCACATGCTACTTCTCTGGGGTTTTTATACCCAGCCATGTTCAGTATTTTCAAAGCAATAAAACCATTTCAATAAAAAACATAATTCAGGCACGTTCACAAGATGTCGCGGGAGCTAGCAATAGGTAAAGAGAAAGAACGGAAAATTGTAAGTATCACAGTATGCTAGGGATTGAAAGGGATCTCAAAAGATCATCTAGTCCAATCCCCCTGCCAGAGCAGGAACACCTAGATGATGTTACACAGGAAGGCATCCAGGCAGGTTTTGAATGTCTCTAGAGAAGTAGGGAAGAGAGGAAAGGGAAATAGGACAAAAAAAAGCACACAGGGCACCAACTTACTCATTAAAAGAATCTGTGTGCAAAAAGGACAGTGGGATTCACCAGGCAGCAACCACCAAGGCAAAACCAACAGGTCTTCAGGACCACCACCATTCTTACTTGTGGCTTTTATTCCTGAAGATATTCGGTCAGGATCGAGATCAAAAGTGGAGCTGATCTCACACACAGCAGGTTTGGGGGAGGCTACTTTCCTTGGCACGCCTAATGCACCTAGGATCTTCCATCCCACCCCTGCCTGTCAAAAGCAGTGTACTAAACCTTACCTCGTGCTTGTGATCTTGCGAGAGATCACATTTTGGGAAGCAGCTAACACTGATTCTGGCCAACAACAACCTGTTACGTGCCTTTACAAATGCAAAAACGTCCCAGAAAAAGAGTTGTTTCTTCTGCATTCAGTTTAAGGCAAAAAAGAAATTCAGGAACACAACAATTATCCCGGCCTTTGCCCTCCACTAACAGGATGAGGGCTGTGATTGCAAGAAACAGCAAGTAAGTTCTTGGTCTGCTTTTCCCAGGTAAGAGTAGCCCTTGGGAAAGCAGAGTGGAAGAGAAAGGAGGAGGTATTGCCATCGGGATGCTATTCTCCATCACAGTCCTTCGACATCTGTAGGATCATTTCTATACCTTTACCTCAAAATCAGCTGTTTACACTGGTGGCTTTTCACACCTTGGGTTTTCTTTTGGAGGGCAGGCAGGAGGGCAAAGCCAGCAGAAAAACAGCTACTTGCCTGACTCTCATTAATTGCAACAGGAGCAAAGAAACTCCTCCCTGTGCACCGCAAGCCAACATAAACCCCAGGAAACCACGAGTCCTCAACCTGTTGTGCTTAATGAACATTCTTGGTGAGCTTTACCTTCTTCTCTGCAGTCTCCTCCGCTCCTGTTCTGCTGCTCAACCTGTTCTGTCTACAAAGGAAAGCCAGGGCTGGGTTTGGAAGGGTTTGGACCAATTTTTCACCCAGCAGCAACAGCACTACGTGCTGATCCTGCTACATTCGCTATTGCTTCAACCGCAGCGCCCTCAGAAGACCAAACCCTGCAGGCTTTGCACGGCCCAACATCTTCCCAGACTCTGCAGGAACGCCACCCAAATCTCCTTGCCGGCATCCATCTGCGAGGACTGGGAATATACGGGGGAGGAAAGGCGACGTGTTTGTTGGGTGGAGAGCTGGGAGGGACCGGGTGGGCAAAGACGGCGCGAACATCCTTAACTACCACTTTCGGAGCAGCTGACTCAGCGCTGGGCGGACAGCTATTTACTGCTGACACAGACCTGCAATAAATCACTACCTTTCTGGAGCAACAAGGAAGTTGCAGGGATGACTGAGTCAGCCTCCATCCTGACGCCGCTGCGGGAGTGGAGCCACGTATGTTCCCCCTGCTTTGGGCTGCGCTCGTGGCCCAAAAATAGCTTTTAAAGCCAAATCTCGAAGTCATCATTCAAAGCTGAAACGCTTTATTTACACTCAGCAAGAATTCATACATGTTTTTGACACTGCTAAGAGTAACCAGTGCTTAAATTATTTGCTTAACAAAGGAGTCTATTTAACTACAAGAGTTACACTAAGTATGCAATGTTTTCTGACCCACATAGAAGGTAATAATTTGCATTTTATAGCATCGCTTTGCATAGACAGTCCATCTTAATGGCCAACAATACACTGCACAAAAATTAATAATTGAAAAGCAGTTGTCAGCGCTGTTATTTGCATTACTTGTAACTCACAAACCTCATTAAATTGTAGTATTAAATTTCTAATGACCTTCTGGAAATCTGTTCAAAAGTCTTTCTTTCTGTAAGTCTCAAGCTCACAGAATGCCAAGCAATTGAGGACAAAGTACACGACAGCTACACAGAGTCTCTGGGAGAGGTCAGGCAAAAACTCCCGTCACGAAGATCTCAGCCTGATCTCCCTTTGGCTGAAGAAATTACTTTGACTTCATGAACTGGCCCTGCAGTCACTTCACCCAGCTTCTCTCACAAATTTCTGCCCTAATGCCAGATTAATCCTCCTTCATCCAGTCCCCACACATCTAAGAAGCTCTGGCTTTTTTTCTTTTTTTTTTTACCTCTCAAAATCACTAGCTTTTAAACTATTTCTGTTGCAGCACCCAAGCATTTGCTGTCGATGTAAAAAGGCACAGAGACTAGCAGAGAAGTGTAAAGACAAACAAAAAAATAACATCATAAAGCTTGGGATTTTCACACTGTTAGGGAAATCAGGTCCCCTGAATCGCACTGCGACTTAGTGAAGACTCAAGTCTTCCATTACGCTTGTAAAAATACCCAAAATAAATGTACAACTAAACACAGCTTCACAAGGCTGAGCATGTGTCATTCTCCTAAATGATGTTACTAAGCCTGAGGCCTCGTATTCCATTTTTTAATTTTTTTTTTTTTTTTAAGGAAACAGTCTCACTCTTGCCAAAAATGTCAAAGATGCAGAATGCACGTTATAGGAAAATCCACCTCAGACTCAGCTCCCGTCGTTGCGGGAAGAACAACAAACAAACCCTATATCCCGAGCTGACACTCACTGTGATCTGCCCATTAGTGTTGCGTCACTCTTGGCTGGTCTGTCACGCTGATGGAGTCTGTCTGTTTGTGTCAGGGATGACAGTCACTCCTTGCTGCTGACGTCTTCGCTCAGGGCTGTGCCGCGGTCTCTGGTACACAATCTGCTCCAGAACATGCAGGCTGGCTGTTGCCATTTCAAAAAAGCTTTCCTGGCATCTTTCTGCAGACCAAAAGAGGGAGATCTGGGGCAGCCAGGGGCTGATTTATCTCTCTATGAACGCCTGCAAGTATAATTTGTGCAGTTCTTCCAAACAAAACATTTGCACTGTGATAGCAAACTCCCCCAAACCCAATTGGTTTGGTGGTTAATTAATATCCTCTGCTGCAAGGTTTGAGACAACAGAAAGAAGTGCTCCTCGCCTCCCACAAGCATAAAGACTTTTTAATCTCAAAGACATACCTTATCTGACACGACCAAAACAGAACGGATACAGCTTCCTCTTCTTTATTTATTTTTTTTAAACAGAAGAAGAACAACAGAAATTATCTCGGAAGCTTCTTCATTGGGAGGTTTTGATTTTCATTTCAGTAGTACCGGCCAGACACTTAAATTACAGGCTCCCACACCTGAAAGCTAGGTAGTAATTTAAAAAACACAAATCATAAGAAAAAATAACTATGTCCATAAGAACTTTCAAGTGGTAAAAGTAACAGAGACGGCATTAAAAAACCCTGGCTGGCTTTTCTTTTGCCCGTCAACGTAACAAGTCCCCGGAGTACTCGTACGAGTTTTTCCTCTTCACATTTCTATGTTGGGTGAAGGGGAGAGCCGTCAGATCTGCTCCCCTGGATTCAGTCGAGCTTATTCAGCAGCTTCAGTTCTGCTGTTTCAGATTCCTGCAAAAATAAAGGCTCAGAAGAGAAAGCTGAGCCTCTGGGCATCCACCAGACCACAGCTACCACACGTACGTAACGAGCCCAACCGCACGGGGAGAAGAGAAGTGGTGCCCAGTCCTTCAGCACTGCCGGGCTGCAAACCCCAGCTTCAAAACGCCCTGCTTCAGAGAACACCCCACTGCTGAAAGCGGCTTTATAGGGACGAAATGCAGTGTAAATCCATCTGCAAACACACAATCGAGCCCCTGCGCATCTCATTGGTGCATTTTTCGCACGGTGGCTATGCTCCCTTTAAGATGCAGCTGAGATGAGCAGGCCCACAGACAAAATTAAGCAGCAGGATCCAAACTGGGTATTGTCAGAACAGAGAAACATCTTAGTCACTTCTCAAAAGCTGAAGCTGAAAGAGGCTCGCAGCCCTTAGAAAGACAGCATTTGCTTTGTTTTATCAGTCAATCCTCCCCATCTTCTAGTGGAGATGTGCAAATACCCAATATTCAGAACTTTACACAACAGCAATTTAAAGGGAATTCTCCAAACAGAAAGGAGAACTTCGGCAAGTCCATTCCTCCAGGAATGGCACACTAACAGCAGCACGTCATCTAGAAACCGGCGAAGCTCACAGAATATGCTGCTTCCAACATCAGAAAGCGAAGGAGAACCATTTGTTCCTTCCTCTGTGTCTTTCTGCTGAAACAATCTCCTTGCCCAATATCCTAAATTGCACAGGCTCCGCAGATCTAATTAGCCACAATGCTAAAACACAGAGGTCTGTCTGCCAAACACCCATAATCATATTAAAGGTGTTTTGCTTTTATTAATAAAAACTTTTGGGATGGGATGAAATAAAAATCCTAGGGAGAAAAGTCTAAAAGGTAAGTCCCTCCCCCTCAGCCAATGAAGAACTGTCTTTGTGCAGGTAAACTCCTTGACTGGGCAACTTGGATAAAGTTTTCCTTGTTTATTATAAAAGCACAAGTTCATCAAGGCTCTTTTATGTCCTAATGTATGAAATGATTCCAGCTACATATCATTTCACAGAGTCAAAGGAGTGAGGCCATGGTATTCATAGATCCGTCCAGGGCTAGAATTTTGGTTAACAACAACACAGTTACGGCCTCGACACCTAACACACATTCCTGGGAAAATACCCACCTGTCTACATAGACCCTGGATTTTTTTTTCCTATGAAATTCATATATCGAGGAAACTTGCCTTTTATCTTTTTCCAAATCTGATGGATAAAGTGCAGTACCTTCTGTTAAGAGATATAGGGACAAAAGAAAAACAAATGGAGGCCATTCGCATAGTAAGAGGAAAGACTCTGATGCTTTCAGGCATGTTCAGTGATTTGGGGATTTTTTTATTAGCAATTGCACTCAGCTCTCAAAACCAGAGCCTCAGTACACACCATACACTAAGAGACAAATCTCTGCAAACAACTCAAAACACAAACAGATAAAGAACGGTTTTCCCTGATTCACATAACAAATGAAGAGCTTACAAAAACCTGCTTCTCCAAACTGCTAATCCAGAACCCTGACTAAAGGCTGTTCAGGACTGAACCAATACTCCAGTTAAATCGACTTGGTGTTGGCATCTCCTCACTCCAGAATCACCTTCCTTTGAAGCAGGCACGCAGGCAAGAGATGCTGCTGATGAAAACTCTATTGCAGAGATCGTGCCCATATGCATGCACTGTTGTCGTGTACAGCATCATTATGTAAGCGTGTCTATTTTAAAAACAGACCGAAAACATTTGTCTGGTCACTCTCTACTATTATCCCACCCATAAACCAGCAAGCTGAAATTCCACCCACTTTAATCATAAGTTTATAGGCTTAAGGGTGGAATAACAGAAGAAAGTACAAGATGAAGATTTTCTCTTTGCTTAAAAAACACAGACATTTCTCCCATTTTTATCAACAGGATTATAGAAGCTGCCATGATAATAAATAAATTATGAAACTTTAGCAGGCTTCTTTTAATACCCCAAACATAACTGCCATTACCACCAGTACCAGAGTACAGTACAACAAACCCTATAACCCAGACAGGCTCCTGAACCACCACTGTAGGTCAATTCACAGTTAAAAATCCTGCTTCCCTGCCGCACAAAGGAAAAGTGGAATTTAAAACACAACTTTTTAACAGCCACCTATTCCTGAAATGGTCCATGACGGTGTGTTGAAAGTTAACCTAAAGAAACTGGGCTGGGAGTATATCTTATCGCAAACACACAGATGTTACCTTCACATACGTTCTAAGACCCGTTACCATGTACACATATTTTCTGTGTAAAAGCCTAAAAAGAAAGATATCCTTCCAGAATTCAGATAAAATCACAGGGCAGACACTTCAAACGGCAACCCGTACAACAAATACAACAAAACACTTTTTGGAGTGCACAATTATACCAGAAGTTCACCAACACAGGATGTTGTGAACATGAATGTCATGCAGTTTTTCAAAACAGAGAAGACAATCCAGCAGCAGTTCTTAAACACAACAGCCTCAGTGGAACTGCGGGCCCAAAGATTTCCTGGAGTGAAGACTGTCAGAAGGGTTTATCAGGAGGAGAACTCTATAGTCAGTTTTCCTGTGCACCTCTAAGTGATCCCATCAGAGAAGGTACTGAGGTAGACAGATCTCCAGTCTCACTAAGAATAACTGCTTTTCCTCAGTTCACAAAATTGAAGATGACAAGATACCAACCTGTCAAAAAACTGGAGTTGAAGTGGACGAGCATTGGTAAAAGAAACAGTCTTAAAATTACTGATTGCATTATCACATTCCACACCACCTCCTCTCTGAACATCCTACAGTAATGCAGCCTTAACAATATTACTTATTCCCAAAAGAACCTCTTTAGAATCCAGTACACCCAAAGCATGCTTCTATACATTTAGTCACAAATACATTATAGAGCGCGAAGACAGGCCAGTAGCACAGCGATATATATATATTTGCAAGTACCTGTGAAATCCCTTGCCAATTGGATGTCTGCTCCTATAGAATTAAACACAGTCAGTAAGGAAGAAATAATAAATAAATAAATAGATAAACAAACAAACACCTTTCTGGAGTATTTTTGAATGTGTATCCAAAATGTAGGCCGGCTCCATCATCTTTTGCTGAAGAAAAGCAGCATCCTCGAGGGTACCTTAACTTTCCCTGCCCAAGGCGAAGGTCGGAAGGGCTCCTTTCCCCCAAACACTTGACTGCCGCTTCCCTCACATCGCCAGCTTCCACCTTCCCCTTCCGACACCAGCCCTCATCTCTCCTGGCGGAGAGTCTCACCTCGGATACACCAGCAACGCCTGGGCTGACCTTCGCTGCGCAGCACATGTGTCATCACCTCCGCTCTGAGCAGATTCGGAGAGACAAGCCTTAAAAAGAAAAAATCTTTCCTGCGGCAATGCTGCTTCCACGACAACAAGGAGAAATAGCCAACTAATAATGAGTGGACCGGCTGAGGGGCTGCCAGCTTTGGCAAACGTGTCAGGAATTTTTTTACTTTTTTTTCCATTTAAAAAGCTTCCAGTTGAGCACTGATCATCTCCCTAGACCCAATACCTGCACTGCAACGAACACAGTACCCCGACCACCATCGGGATGTGCACAAAGACGTCTGCTGAGGCCTTGTTCATCAGCTAAATGAATCCGAAAGCAACTTTGCCCATGCGCACAGCAGCAGCCCAATGTACTGCAGAAGCTCCTGGAGTGCAGACAATCAAGTGCATTATAATCTCAAGAAGTTTACCAAAAACTTATTTACTATGTTACTGTGTCTGCTCATTGTGGTTTTATCCAATATTTGCAACACGTTGACTGTAGCACATCTCTCCGATGTCGACGGTCACCCTAATCCACGATCTTGCATATATGATTTGTTTACCCAGAGTTGAATGATCATTTCAACATTTGTTAATCCGATTGCACAACGAACTACAGCAGCCTTAAATAACCAAGCTGCTCTCTCCAGCACAGATCAGTTGAAATCACTCATTTCAGCACCCTGCTTCTTTCCAAAAACAAAACGAAACAGATAATGGAGAAAGAAGAGAATAAAAGCACCCGGCCGCCGCTTTCACAGTCGACTGCCATACAAGATATATCGCTGCGTGCAGATGTAACGTGGCAACTTCACACCTGGCATGGGCTGTGAGCACAAGGTAAAGCAAAATGCTTTCAACCTCTGAATAATATTGCACAATTAAAGCACATTCTGCTAGATCTTATTCACAGCTCCAGCGCAGGTTATTATGCAAACTATACAGCGTGGATTTTCAAAACAAGTAATTGCATGTATATAAACAAAGGCCATCATTTACGTGGCAGAGCCCATAAAAGCTTATCTGCTGTGTGACGTCACACCCGCAAATTATAACCTGAAGTACTGGTGCCAAACTGCTCCTGCCCTCCCACCCCAAAACGAACGTGATTAATATCAAACGCTGCTCATCCCTCCCCGCGCCTCCTGAAAATAAACACACGCGGAGTCCCTCCCGAGACAGAGTAGCATTTAAAGATTCTTCAGACAATGAGAGGATTTATAATTATTATTGTATTGCACCACTGCAAAGTCTTAAACAAATCAAGCTGCCTCATCACGCAACGCTTAAGATAATATAAGGTTAAACACATCAAGCAGTACTGGTGCACACCAAAGGGCAAATACATCCAGCCCCTGTATACAGGGGATCTTCAGAAACACGTAGCCTCACAGCTGTTATAGCAAAACCAAACATGCATATTTCTTTGAACAGACTCAGCACTAGAATTTTTCCATTGAAATAACCAGCCAGGGTACAGGAAAGGCAAAGGGCAGGCAAATGGGAAAGCAAATAACGGGAGGAACATGTTTCAGCATTTCTCAGTTTTAGTCCACTCGTCTGTGATCAGCTCATGAGAAATCAAGAGGCAGTATTGAGGGCTAATAACAAACTGTCTATTGATCACAGCCAGCTTTCTAGAGCAACAAGCCCCACCCTCTTGACTGATAACCATGGTGGCAGCCTCAACACATGAGTTACAGACAAGAGAGGCATCTGCAAACAACTAACTACCGGCTAATAATACAACTACCAGCTAACCAACACATATCTGAACACCTTTGTAAAGGGGAAGCAAGCTAAGCATCCCTGCTCCAGACACAAATATCTGCTCCTCCAAGTCCGCAGTCCCCCACGAACCCGCAACAATTATGCCAGCGCCCCTGTGATCTGCCTGGCCCTGCAGCGGGGGAAGGAAGAGGCTCCACCAAGTCCATCCACGCCAGCCGGGTCTTGCGTCGTCTCCATCGCGCTCAGCCCGCACTGAATTCCCCATTTCTGCCAGCGTTATTACAAATCTGACATCACACCAGTGCAAGCCCAGTCTGACATCTACAGTTAACTCGGCGATGGTGTAAGTGCCGCCTGGCTTACAGGCATTCGGTGTTGCAATACGCTTGCCGCCGAACCCTTGGAAGACAAGACACATAGGTGTGTATTATATACACACGCATACAAAAAATCTGCTACAGGCAGCCTCGCAGCGACTTGTCTCTAATCCGTGAGGCCGCGGCGAGTGGAGGGAAATGCAGCAAGAGGCGACAACACATCTCTCCCCCTCCCTC
>NW_009726945.1:0-10958 GCF_000703405.1 Apaloderma vittatum | reverse complement strand
CCTCCGGCCCCCCGCCGGGGCGCCGCTGCCTCCTCCTCCTCCTCCTCCTCCTCCTCCTCCTCCTCCTCCTCCTCCTCCTCCTCCTCCCCGTGGAGCACCCGCCGGCTCTAATCCCCGCAGAGCCCCGGAGCAGCGGCCAACGGGAGTTGCTTTGTTTGTGCTGACTTGGGTAAGCAAAATATTCTTTCCTTAATAGCCCTTTGCTTTTCCTGCCTGTCCCCTGCAGTGAAGCAGGTGGGATGCCGGCTAAGCTGTTTGTTTAGATTTTTTTTTTTTTAATGAATTTTATCTAGTAACAGGGAAATATCGGAGGACTTCTCTGCGTAGACTGTTAGTCCAGTATCCTACAGCACTCGTGTTATATTTAGCAATTTCATAGAAAGCTGCCTTCTGACATTTTACTTCAAAAGTATTTTAAGGAATCTGAAATATTTATAATGAAAATTGTGATTTCTCAAGTGTTCATCAGGGACTACTGAGCTAACGTACTGCTTCTGAATCGATGGAGTGCTGGGATGAATACAAGATGTTTAAGATGGATTTGTTATTAATGGCGAGCTCGTGTTTTCAATTTCTTGTTCTTTTGTCCCTGAACACAGAGGCTGGCCTGGCTGTTAATTCTATCACATGCAGATTGCTTGTTTTGGTGTATTTTTTAAAGCAAAGCTCTGTGACTTTGTATTCTCCTTTTTTGGGGGGCAAACTTCTTTCCAATTCTAAAGGCAAAATCATGAAAGCACTGTGTATCTTCCCCCTCCACATGCAACTTTGTCACAAGACTATTAATCATGTCTTGCAATAATTTTGCTAATGCAGTATATCCATTCAGAAGCAGTGTCTGTCTGCAGATGGATTTGTTACTGTGAGATATGAAAGTGGAACAAATTTCTTCAGGAAATATTTAAGCAAGGTCATAATAACATTCATTACATTCTAAGCACCGACGTGTCATTTGCTGGATCAGACAGAGTACAGCAGCAGTCACGTTTATTGACTTAGTCTGTAGAAGAGCCCAAAGGTTAGACATTAATAGCGAAACTATTTACTGCTTTCAGCGTATACTCATCAGACTGAAATCCTGTGTGTTGCCTCATTTGTTATGACGGGGAAGAGGGAAGCTAAATGAGTTAAAGCAATGTCGTGTACTTCATTTTAATCTCCAAAGGTCTTTACCTTCTCTATGTTATTACGCAATCTTAACACTCTGCTGTTGTCACACTGGGTGGGCAAAGGAGTGAGCACAGACCCTTCCGTAGGTGCAGGGTTTAAAACAACACATTTTTCAAGTTTATAGTGGGTGTTCTCTGCCCGAGCACCCCACTGCTGTGGCTAAAGACTCAGCCCCCAAGGCAGGGGTGATGCCCACAGGAAGAAGGTGTCGGGACAGATCTGGAAATCCAGGAGTGCCAGGAGCACGACAGAAGTGCACGGACGGGCACGTCGTACGGCAGGAAAACCTGCCAGCCGAAGCACAGGGTCTGTTTGCCCAACTTTTGCCATGATGTTTTCTATTCCTGCGGAAGGTAAATCTTCCTCAGCTAAGCGAGTAGATCCGCTAAATCCCATTTATCCATACACTGTGCCCTAGCACCGAGAAAGTCAGGACATTGTTGGGCCTGGATCAATAACGAAACCCAGGCAATAAATACATCAGACATGGTGTTCTGCTCAGAGGGCAACAAGTGACTTAACCAGATTGAGAAACAAAGTAAAGATGAGTTCTAGAACCTGCAGCAGTAACATCGCAGCTCTCAAAACCCCATAATCACAGCTGGACCGAGGGGTCTCTGCGTCCTGCACCGAGCCCTTTGCAAATACGTGCCTGCATCCAAAAGAGGAAGAAGTATTGAGAAGAACTTGACCCAACGTGAGGAAGGAGGACGGTGGGCAAGTATTCATCACGTGCACCCTCACGTTTCAGGCAACTCAAACATTTCGTTATTTTGCTCTCAGAATAGCAGCACTTACTCCCTTTCCTCGCAGAAAGGCGAGGGGAGGCAGGAAATGACTTGCTCGTGATGGCAGAGAGAAACTGAGAAAGCAGGAAATCAAATACACGCGTAGGGAGTCAGAGCTATTCATCCAGCCTTTCCTCCAGATCCCGGCAGAAGCAAACGCTGTGCGCAGAGAGTGACAGAAGGGAGCTAGAAGATGAGCAGATGATTCACAGGAGCCTACAGAAAACACGGCACTACCTTCCTTTAGAAGCAAAACCCATTTCAAAATAAGAAACTTGTTGAATTCACCAGGAATTAAACATGAGAGTACGAAGGGAATCGAGCTTAAATGAGCAAATGTTGGGCAAATTTGAAACTTGTGCTCGAATCGGCCAAATTCAGAGAAGCTCCACCGTCACCTCCCATGGAGGGGACACGGACTCTTCATTCAGCCCTGGTGCCCGTGGCCAGTCCAGCCTCCCCGGGAGGGATTTCTCTGCCCCCAAAGAGCTTGGGCTGCACAGGAATGGAGACTAAAATACTGTTTGTCCCTGGGGCCAGGACGACCTACTTGGTTGCCTTTCTTTACACGATCTTCTTTGCTTGACAGGAGGCTGGGAAACAATCAGGGAGGTCATCTTGAATTTTACATTCAACACTACACTGGCCTCATGCATCTGATATTTATTTAAAGTGGATAAAACTCACCTTCCACCAGCAGCTGAATGCCTCTGCTGACAATTCGCTTTTTGTGACACTCCAGATCTGTAGAGATTTGGGATAGGTGGGTGACTGCAACAGAAAACTTCAGGTTTGGGCTCAAGCGATTGGTAGAAAGGCTTCTGCTAATTGATCAGCATTTTTGTGAAGATCTTCTCTGATCCTAAACAGCAAGATATGGCTGGTTTTAATCAGGAGTTGTATTTCTAGGAATTACACGTGCATCAGAATCCAGAAGGTAAATAAAGGTCAAGTGCACGCTGGCCTTTGGTGATTTTATAGACTGAAGCCTTCACCTGCTTACAACTGAGTCAATTTAGTTTTCAATAATGTTAAATCAACCTTTAAAAAATTGTGTCAAGGAGCTGAAAACCCTGAAACCGTGCTAATTAAGGAGATAAACTAGGTTCAGGAGGAATTCAATATCTAAGCTGTCTGTCATGAAACAAGATTTTTCAGCTTTCTCTGTGCTTCAGTACTCTGCCTTTTCCAAACGCTTAACGTTACACAAAAGCTTGTGCTTCGCCTTTCGAAGGCTCAGCCGCGTCTCACGGGCTTGGGGGCAGCCGTACCTGCCCTCGAGAAGTTCAATGCTTCACACAGCGAGGGGACGCTCCTCGTGCCAAGAGTGCTGCTGCTCTCAGCACCTGCTGCGTTTTTTCTGTATCCTGCCAGTGTGGACGAGTTACCTCTTCTAATGTTTTTTCCTAGTCTCAGGGCTTCTTTCTCACCTTCCAGAGTACTTCCAGGTCTGTAATGTTAGTCCTGACCTTATTAAGAGTGCTTAGATGTTTGTGTAACATTTCACACCTCCCAGGCCACGTGCAAGCTCTAACAAATGTTTCGTATCAATTCCCCTCCCTGTAGTTATGAGCTCTTTAAACTATTTATTATTTGAGCGATAAAGCGGCTCAATTATAATCCGTCTCCATCGCCACTTGTACCTAACTTTTAATCCATTAAGTCATGGATGCTCTAGTTAAAATTAGCAACCATTCCGCAGGGCTTTTTGAACCACTAAATATGAAGCACAATATAAACATTTGCAATTGCCAACATGCTCTAAATGAGTATACTGACAGGAGAATGTTACCATATGGTCACCAGCTCCTTCCCAGCTGATCTAGTATTCCACTGCGCTGACGGCTGGAGCGGGACGTAGCGCCAGGGACGTGGTCAGCACCAACAGCCGGGAGCAGCACGAGCAGCACGAAATTTCACGTGCTTGAAAAGCCGGACTCGTCTGGCCGAGCGAAGGCCATTCCCAGCATCCTGCATCCAGCCAGCCCCGGGGCACTCCTGATCCTCGAGTAAGCTCCTGCCATGCCAGTGACCTCTTCTCCCTCTCTTCCTCACAGCGCTCCCTGCTTCCACTCTGGAGGAGATGGGTCGCAAGGAAGAGGACGACAGCAGCTCCTGGAAGAAGCAGACGAGCAACATCCGAAAAACATTCATTTTCATGGAGGCCCTGGGATCGTAAGTACCACCGCTGCTCTCCAGACAGCGCCGCCGCTACACACCAGCCTCCCAGCCCGGGGCAGCGACTCCCTTCCTGGCACTGGCCAATATCACGGGGAACGAGCTCCCCGCGAGGCAGACACGGGTCTCCAGTGAGGGGTGGGAGCTGCTGGGGCCGCGACTCGCAGCTTACGCTCGCCAAGCAGCACCGAGGCAGCTCCTTCCCCCTGGCCCTGGGTCAGCTCTGCCCTCTCCTCCGTCCCCTCTCAGCCTGCACGGCAGCTTACTCCAGTTTTCGCTCTTTTCCTGCCGAGCGCACTGGTCTGCAGCTGCTGCAAGGTCGGGCAAGGTCGGGCAAGGTCAAGGGATGGCTCTGAGAGAGGTTCTATAATAATAAGTCACATATTTAGCTCATAAACCCTGACTCAGTCGACGGATGAAACAAGAACAAGGGTGTTCGAGTTGTGCGACACTTCTCTATGAGTTAACAGCTTAATTTGCCTATTCATGTGAATGAGACAAGACAACATTTCCAAGGTGGTGGAGGAGGAATTGAATTACCTCCACCAGAGAGTTCTGTCGTGGCCAAATTTTCTGTGACTATAGAAGCCACAGCAAAGCTCCCAAAACCCACCTACTTCAGAGCTCAGTGGTGTTTTAAATTATCGTGCTCCTGGCCAGCCTCAGAAATTAGTTAAATTATCCAGCAGCTTTCTCTAAAGGAATGAGGTTAGAAAAAGCTTTGTTCTCTCTTAGCCAACTTGTTGATTCATCATTTTTTAATAAGGAGCATAATTATTATAAACTGTTTGGGACAGATATATAGAACAGATGCCCCAGCATCTGATTTGTAGGTTGTTCATTTCCTACTATTATATTAATAAGAAAAAATAGCATTAGAAATTGTGATTTTTTTTTTCCACATGCTCCACTCCAACTGTCTGGAAAATATAAATGAAGATTTGAGACCTAAAACTACCTGGAAACTTACTGTTACCATCCCCCAGCATCAACAACTACTGGATTAGGGACCTTAGCAAGGAAATCCCTGCCCGTTCCCTGAGAGCTCTCAGGAACTCAAAAGGCATTTCCACGAAACAGCCTTCAGAGCTTATACGGATAAAAGGAGAAAAATGTGTAAAACAAGGAAAAGGTCCCAGCATCGCCTGCTTTTTGTGCCAGAAGAAACTATTACATGTAAATTAGTGAGTGGAACAAAGTGCCGGACGGGTACGGCTCCATGCTCTGCCCGTGCACCTGCCCGGCGTGCTCGCCTCGTGCAGTGGGTTCCAGGGGATGTGGGATTTCTGCCCTTGTTTACTGGGTTTGCTGCAACAACTTCCCAGCCAGGAATGAGCTTCCACCACACTCGCCTCCTCGCTCTGCCCTCCGGCTCCCTGCAGGGCTTTGCAGACTTGGTGGCAAGTTCCATTTAAGTGCCATCAATTGACCTGCTGCTCATGTGGGAAGGATTATCGAGGACTGACCTGGCAAAGCGTGCACTGTCACTATCTTGAGACGTGTTCGGCTGCCTAAGACAAACCTTTAACAGGATTGTGAGCTTTAGGAATGTTATAAATACCTGCTCACCGCTGCACCGGGCTGAAGCCTTATCAGGACCGTACAAGACACTCATTGTCACTTTGTCACTAAGGCTACGCGGGCATTAGCAGTCTCCACAGAAAGCAAAATACATTAGATGCTGAATGAAAATATTAACTGAGGTTATCCAGTTATTTTATATTTTAGATACACAGAATGTTGGTCGATACGCCTGAGCTGCAACACAACTGGGCTCTCCTCACTGCAATTCTACCAGTCCTCAGAGCAATGCTCACCAGGGAAAGTGAAGGGCTACTTGATGATGGGAGCTTTGAGGAGACACGATTTGCATTAAGCAGGATTTGGGCCCTGTTAAAGTGGAGGCTCTTGAGAGAGTTCCACAGGGTTAACCCCACCGAGCACTCAAGCTGCCGATCGCCCCGTTAGCCAGGGGGTTGTTGATCCAGCCCCTCGGCTGGGCTTGCCCTTAGCCCAGGAAAATCCCCCCAGTCCCAATCGATTCAGTTCTACACATTGCACGTTCTTACATTGAATGTCCTAAGTTTGAGGCTCCTGGAGACGTAGTTCTAGCTTTGCAGTCAGGATCCACTTAGAGTTAAGTTACTACCGTATTTTTTTTTCTTGCTATCTCCTCTTTCTCGCTGTAAGTATCCTTCCCGTTCACTGCAGCAGCACCTACTGAAATACAACCTCTCCTCCTCTCTGCAGAGGTGCCTTTTCGGAAGTTTTCCTAGTGAAGCAAAGAAGCACTGGCAAGCTCTTTGCTCTGAAATGCATCAAGAAGTCTCCTCTCACAAGGGATAGCAGCTTGGAGAATGAAATAGCAGTGCTGAAAAAGTGAGTATAGCTACACCGTAATGCCAGGTAGAAGGAACGTCCTTTCCCAAGGTGTGTGGCTCACACTGGTGATTAAAGCAAGACAATTGTTTGGTTTCCCACTTGAAAAAGCTACTTTTGTGCTTTCTGGGATTGTTTCTGACCCACGTTTATCTTTGCAGAATAAAGCACGAAAACATCGTGACTTTAGAGGACATTTATGAAAGCACAACCCACTTCTACCTGGTCATGCAGCTGTAAGTATCAGCAGAGCCTTTTCTTTGTGGGGCACAGAGGAAGGCGAGTGGCAGGACCGGGGTGATGCTCAGCATTTCAGCACCCACACACCGAGTCCCTCACGTGTAAAAACTTCGTGCACTAGCAAGGCGAGAGCCGCACGGCGTGAGCTAACCTGGACGCTTCTCACGCTGCCTTGGCTCATGCTGGCTTAGGAGAAAGTTTCTAAACCAAGATTAGGATCTATTTATGCAAATGAATTCATCACAGTTTAGCAGGGCAGAGACAGAAGTCTTTCTAATTAAAGCTGTGCCATGCAGGGTTTCTAGAAACGAAAACGGGCAACGTGTCAGCCGCAGAGAAAGCAGCTCACTGTGGGCATCAGCGCGGAGCACCCGGCTGCTACTGCTGTCTTGAAAATTTAGCTAAAGGAAGCAATCACGCAAACCCATCTCTCTGCTCGTGTAGCAGAGCCTGGAGGCAGTCCTGCCGCAGTGCTGGATGCCTGCTGCTCAGACCTGACGGGAGTTGCCTCCTAATGTTACCCAAATTCCCTACATTTACCAGTAACACTTACTGGCACCCTGATACTGCACTCAGGAGCATCCACCAGCCCTCAGCCTTGCACCAATTGCTGCCCAAGGAACAGCTCTGCTGTAGGTGGTTGTAAAAGGATCAGAAAACCAGCTTACCGAACACGAAAGCATGATTAGCTTTGTTTTGTGGTTTTCTTCAGTCTTTTTCTTTCTGAGCTGTCATTTGCACAGGGTATCTGGGGGAGAGCTCTTCGACCGAATTTTGGAACGAGGCGTTTACACCGAGAAAGATGCGAGTGTGGTGATCCACCAGGTCCTGACCGCAGTGAAGTACCTCCACGAAAACGGGATCGTTCACCGTGACCTGAAGGTGAGACCCATCACTCAGCGGCAGCGCTGTGGGAGCTGGCGCAACCACCAGCCTTGCCTGCTCCATGCCATGACTTTCCAATGCTCCTTTCCGTCTTTCGACCACAAATTTCAACCTCTGACCACTCTGTGTTTACAGCCTGAAAACCTTCTTTACCTTACTCCCGAAGAGAACTCCAAAATCATGATCACGGACTTCGGCTTGTCCAAAATGGAACAGAACGGCATCATGTCCACTGCCTGTGGGACTCCGGGATACGTCGGTAAGCCAAGGATTGGGAATGAGTTTGTGCTGGTGGACTGTCTGGAAAAAAGGTTGTGCATGTGCAGTACATTGCCTAGCAGAAGGGAAAAAAATACGTAATTATGTTAACGACACGCTACTCACAGATGCACTGCATGGACCACATAAAGGCTGGATTACAAATGAGTTTCAAGATTGCAAAATCCCAGAATGCTTAAAAGTGCAACAGAAAGGATAATTTTAAGAGCAATATATTTCAGCGTTAGTCATGTACTTATCAAAAAAATACAAAAGTAATTTTAACATAATGGGATTTGTTTAACATCCACCAGACTGCATTGGCCGGATCCACAGCTTACTGGTTAAAACCTCAGGATGCAGGCAGAAACTGTCGGTAGTTCTTTCTGTTCAAAGGCAGAAAATAGATGCAAAAAGCACAGGCCAATCCAACTGGTAAATAGGGCTGTTACTGGCCAATTCTCTGCACCAGCACCTCAGGGGCCAAGCATACAAGAAACTACTGCTTTTCCCAGTATCAAATAATTTATTATTGCTCAGAATTTTCATTTGGTTTTGTGTCCTGCAGCCCCTGAAGTCCTCGCCCAGAAACCGTACAGCAAAGCCGTGGACTGCTGGTCCATTGGAGTCATCACCTATATCTTGTGAGTACGAGCAAAGAGCTTCCCACTTACTGTTCCGTGGTTTCCCAGCTCCTCCATCACTTCACCCGCCTCTGCAGAGCAGCCGAGCAAGCGGAGGCGATGCCGGACCTCCCATCCTGCTGCAGGAATACACAGAGCTCTGCTCCTCCTTTGCACAGACCCACTAGACCATAGAAACGAAAGGGACGTGAGGAATCAAGTACTGGAGCGGAGATGAAAGGAACCACATTTTCCCTACTATGTGCCTCATCCTGAGCTTTGTTTTTTTTCAGTTGCCTACAAATATAATTTAATCTTCCCTGGTACTTTTTGTTTCACTTCCTCCCACACCATACAGCTATGTACCAGCTGTGGCTTTGTCCTTTCACTGCTGCAGTTAAACTTTTAACTCTTTTCTGCAGCTTTACCAGCACACTTTGCTGTGAGGGACAGAGGGATGGACAGAGCCGCCTCCTCTTGCTCACTCGCTCTCGGGTGCAGGAGGAGCCTGTGCAGGCTGCTGAGGGGTGCTGAGCACCGCTGCCTCTCTGCTCTGTTCCAGGCTGTGCGGGTACCCCCCTTTCTATGAAGAGACTGAAACCAAACTGTTTGAAAAGATTAAGGAAGGCTACTACGAGTTCGAGTCTCCGTTTTGGGATGACATCTCCGAGTCAGGTAAAGCGCCGCTCCCGCAAGCTGCCACCCAGAGCCCCGCAACCACGGCTCTGCTCCAGGCTGAAGCCTCTGTTAACGTAACCCTGATTTTCACTAATGGCCAGAGAGCTCAGAGCGGGCTTAGGCTTCCCCTGGAAGTAGGGGAACAAGCCGGGTCGGCTGCACCATTTCCCCAGACTGACCTGCTCACGGAGCTCACCTGCACAGAGCTTACTGAAGTCAGAGTCCTGTTTCGAACACCAATCTTTTATACGTACAAACCTGGCTATCGGGAGGTTTGTCAGAACTTAATAAAAAACACCGCAATCCTCCTTGAAAAAAAAAAAATTAGAAGGGGTGCAAGTGCTCTTTAGGGCAACTTCTAAATCTGCTCATTTGCACTCTTACATTTTTTATTTTTCAGCAGAATAATTCAACTCTGATCCACATAATTTAAGTGTGAAGTTTGGTGCATCCCCCATTAACATTTTTTCACCTCGGCTTTACCGGCGTGACGCAGCAGCACACGCGCCTCCTCCTCGGGGCTCCCCTTCGCCACGTCCATCCCCTTGCGTTTGCCGCGTCCTATTAGGATCGCATCTGGGAAGGAGGAGAAAATAACCTTTTCTCTCTGCTTCCCCTCCCCTCCTGAACAGCCAAGGATTTCATCAGACATTTACTGGAGAAGAACCCGAGCGTGAGGTTTACCTGCGAAGAAGCCCTGCGGCACCCGTGGTGAGCACCCGCCGGCCCCCGTGCCGCGCTCCACGGGCTCGGTGTAGCTGAGAACGGGGGGGGGGGTCCCCAGCCCCCGTTATTAACGTCACCGTCTGCCTCCGCGTGGCCCCAGGTCTTGCTTTTTTTGTGCGCGTGCAAGGAAAGCAAGCGATGAATAATTAAAGATGCAATTTGTGCGTGTTTGCCTCCATAAACAGAGGCGAAGAAGAAATCCCATCCTGAGCTTTTCTGAGCTTTGAAGTGTGTGTTTGTGTTACATTTTGTTGCTGTTTTTCCTTTGGGTTTAATTATTGCTGATTGAACGTACAAAGCAGTTAGTTGCCTCTAGAATGTGGAATGCCTTACAAATGCCATCTGCCTACGAGCCCATCTTCTTCTCTCCCCATCTGCAGGATTAATGGAAATACAGCCCTTCACCGTGACATATACCCATCTGTCAGCGCTCAGATTCAGAAAAACTTTGCAAAGAGCAAATGGAGGGTAAGTCGTTGGCTGGTGGGAGCCCAGAGCCATTTCACTAACAAATGCCAGTTGCTGCCATCTAGCAACAAGCAAGGCTTCAGCTCTGTGGGTAAGCACCAAAAAGCTGAGATCCTCCAAAGGCTGCCTGAAAATTGCAAGTGGTTACTGTTCATAGCACATTTGGACCAATGTTCCCCGCTGCAAGGCAAACGGGCAGATTCTCCACGAGCACTGCGCTACGGTGGCCTCGCCAAATAAAACAAGAGGAGGGGGAGAAAAGGATTATTGCCTTTATGCTGAGGGAGTGGAATTGGTGCCCCGTCAGCAGATCCGTTGGAGAGCTTAATCCAGTGATACCTCCTTTCAGCCTTGAAAATAAATTGGTACTTCATTCCCTGTAAGGAGTTTTAGTAAGAATCTAGGTGGAGGGATATCATAGGAACCATGTAAACGACGGCATTTTAAACATTTACATCTAAAATTCGCCTCTAGTCTCCCTTTCACGCTACGGGGTAATTTGCAGCTGTTCCCACTGATTTCCTCATGTGGAAGTGGTTGCAATCCTCAGAAGCATCAGCAGTTT
>NW_009726944.1:0-5387 GCF_000703405.1 Apaloderma vittatum | reverse complement strand
CTGTCCTGGTGCCTGGTGTTTGTTATTCCTCTTCAGACATAGGACTCTACACTTGTCCTTATTGAACTTCATGAGGTTCCCCTCTGGGGGGAAGAGAAGGATGAAGGAGCAACTGAACAAGCCCAGAAGAGATTATCTTTTCTGATAACCTTTTGTCATGTATTCGCTTTTGACTCCTGGATTAATGGCCACGAAGATGCTCAGGGGCTGGAGCAGCTCCCTGTGAGGTCGGGCTGAGAGAGTCGGGGCTGTTCAGGCTGGAGAAGAGAAGCTCTGAAAGGAGAGACCTTAGAGCGGCCTCCCCCGGCTTAAAGGGGGACACAGGAGAGATGGGGAGGGACTTCTTAGTAGGGCCTGTAGGACAAGGAGTAATGGTTTTAAACTAATAGAAAGTAGATTCAGATGAGATATAAGGCAGAAATGTTTTCCGAGGTTCGTGACACACTGCAATCCGTTGGATCAGAGAGGTGGCAGATGCTCCATCCCTTGTAACATTCAAGGGCAGGTTGGACGGGGCTCTGAGCAATGTGGTCTCACTGAAGATGTCCCTGCAGAAGCGTTGGACTAAATGACCTTTAAAGGTCCCTTCCAATCCAAACTATTCTATGATTCTAATAAAAAACTTTCTGCGACCCTCTTCCTTCCCCAACATGAGTTGTTCAGTGCATCTCCAATGCACTCTGTAATGTCACGGGGAAGCTCAGCAGCACACTCATCATCCTCCAGCTCATACGCACAAACAAGAGTCTGAAAAGCACTTCTCATGGTCACCGAATCCAGTCCTTCACTAACGCAGGTGACCGCACATAAAAGTGCAATGATCTGCTTTATATGCAGTTACGCTTTCAGCCGGTGCCATCACCTCTGAGAGACCTTTCCAGAGGCTCTCAGCTCCTGGATCTCCCCACTTTGACACCAGAAACTTTCTTCTACCCTCAGTTCTTTCCCAACTAAATTTATTCACCTATCTGACGTTCTTCTGTGCCTTAACCCTCTCCTTGGGCTTTATCCTACTTTACATCTCGGCCTTCGCTTGGCTTATCTGAACAAATAATGCTTTGAATTCCTTCTCTGAAGACAAACATTCTCTTTTCCAGCTCTCCCCACAGTCTCCACACCTCTGCTGCTCTGCACCACGGGTGACCTGAGAGGAGTTTCAGGTTTTCAGAGCTTCCTAAATGGTATCAAACTCACCCTGAGTCTCCTGCTCATCACAGAACAATACAGAATAGTTGTTCATCATACAGCTCTCAGTCACAGAGCTGAAGGGACTTTGAGGGCAATTTAGCTCATCTCTCAGCCCCAAGCAGGACCCTTTCCTCTCCTCTGCCCTTTCCAACTAAGGAAGTCTGAGCATGCAGCAGAAACCCTTGTTACGAGTCCCTGTGGGCACGATCTTTCCCTTTCAATGGGATTTTTATTCCTTTCTTCAAGGTCACACATCTTCCTCCTCTTTGCTCTCCTGATCCCACTTCTCCAAACCAGGTTCAGGGGTCACAGGTGCTGAAAGACCTCCAAGCGGGTGGCCAGTGCTGTCCCTCAGTGAGTGACAACAGACCCCCGCCACGCCGATACCCAAAATTCGGTGTTATTTTATGGGGATAAGTCCAAACCTTGTGCTGCAGTGGATTTTTCATCTATTTCCTGCACCATGGATGGATGAGGGCAGAGGACAAACCTCTGAGCCTCCTTCCTTCCCTTGTCAACTTGCTCCGAGAAGCTGAGAGTTAGCGAAAAATTGTTAATATTGCACTGCGTGGGGAACTCTGTTTCTATTAACCACGCAAAGCAAGGAGATCTACTCTCTATAATGATGCCTTCAAAATCCGTCAGGCAGTTGCAAGCCAATTTGGAAGGATTTAAGCACGAAATCATCTAATCTTGATCTTTAAATAGGGGGAAAAAATGGTCTGTTGTCCATCCCAACAGTTTTTCCCCGAGAGGCGCTGCAGTTAGCATCAGCAAATAAAGGATCGAGCCCTCCCAATTTATTTTTGACAGCAGCAGTTCAGGCACCTGTGTTCTGAACTGTGACTCAGGCTCCAGCTCGTCTCCCAAGCGCGCGCTTGCCAGGCCAGGAGACCAAGCGCAGCCCGATGCGATGACTCACGCGCACTGAGCGCTGGCAATGTCGAATTTGAGGCGCGTGGGAGGTCAGTCGGGAGCGAAGGGCACGCTGTGTCCTCTGCGAGATCCAGAGCAACCCGGCGGTGGAGCCCGGGGACTGTGCTGTGCCAAGGCAGCTTCATGGCTAGCTTGATGGTGGATCTCACCCTCAGCTGGCCTCGCCGTGAGCCTGCTCGTGGCACAAAGCAGCTCAGGAGATGTTGGCTGGCTCCATCAAGTCGGATTTTCACAGAAGAAGAGCTCGTGTCTCCTTTCCTTTTGCACCTCTGCATGTCTGCCTCCTCTGTGGTTTCTGAATGCTCTCATTGGAGATCCCAAGCTGCTCTTCTGCAAGGAGGTTTGGGAACCTAAGATCAGGCCACTCTCAATGCCTGTGCTTCAGTCTGTCAGGTGGCTTTCAATGGTCCACTTACAAAAAAAATTAAAAAAATACGCAGCTCTCCAAACTTCATATCGCCTTCCATCAGACAGTTAAGGCCAGCCTCTGCCAGAGACTTTAATTTAAGAGTGTTTTGATAAACTCATTGTTGGATTATAGAAGCAATTCCTTTTTATTGAAGGCTTAATGGCCCAATAAAGTAGGTATTATTCAAATCTATGCAAATAAGGTGCATCCCTCAGACACTTGGCACACGATGAGTGAGCAGCAAAGACCCACAGCGGGAGCGGGGCAGGGAGGGCAGGTGAAGCCCAGCTGCTGGAGCGGGTGGATGAAGACCACAGTTAGTGGGATAAGAGGATCTCACCTTTGGGGGTGGGTCAAGCTATATGAGCCAAATTGCCACCCGAGAGCCCATCTGACAGGAGCCACGTCCTTGAGAAAAGGGTCTGACCAGCCGAGGGGCACTGCAGCAGTAAGAAATGCGGCCATAACGCTATCTGCCTTCTGGCTGCCACCAGGACGGATGAAGGTCAGCGAAGGGGACACTGTGCTGCTCAGGATGTATCTGTGCAATAAACAGGCAACTGCAGCTGGCCTGCCCTTCCCTAAAGCTTCTTCTTGTTCTCCAAGTCATATTGTGACTGCGCTGGAGTGACAAGCTTGTGCAGCTGATCACAGAATGGTTTGGGTTGGAAGGGACTTCTAAAGGGCATCTAGTCCAAGCCCCTGCAGTGAGCAGGGACACCTGCCACGAGCTCAGGTTGCTCAGAGCCTCGTCCAACCTGACCCTGGATGCCCCCAGAGGTGGGGCTTCTACCACATCTCTGGGCAACCTGTGCCAAAGGCTCGACTCCCTCATTGTAAAAAATTTCTTCCTTATATCTTGTCTGAATCTACCTTGTTTCAGTTTAAAACCATCACCCCTCATCCTGACACCACCTTTCTAAAAAGGTTGCCCCCAGCCTTCTCACAGCATTTGTACTTTCAAGTATTGAAAAGCTGCTCTAAGGTCTCCCCTTTCGGAGCTTCTCTTCTCCAGGCTGAACAGCCCCGACTCTCTCAGCCCGTCCTCACAGGGAGCTGCTCCAGCCCCTGAGCATCTTCGTGGCCTCCTCTGGACCCGCTCCAACAGCTCCTTGTCCTTCTTGGTGGTGGAGTCCTCATCTGTGGAGGTGTTTAAAAGTCGCTGAGATGTGGTGTTGGGGGAGATGGGTCAGGGCTGAGCTTTGCAGAGCAGGGTTAGTTGCTGGACTCAATGATCCCAAGGGGCTTTTCCAACCTGAAGGATTCTGTGATTCTATGATTTTTGGGTTGAGGGCTCCAGAACTGGACACCCAACCCCAGCTGGGGTCTCACCAGAGCAGAGTAGGGAGGGAGAACCACCTGCTGGTCACAAATAGCCCAGACCTTTCTCCTGCAACAGACTCGGACTGCTCCGCTACACCAGCAAAGCTACGATCAATGGGAATGGAAAAAAATCCACAGCAACGAGGACTCAGGGTGGTGCAAACGTCAAATGAAGACCAACACACCGGCAAAGCCCTCTCAGCTGGGCACACTGGTTGGACCGTGCTTTACCAGGGAGGTGGACTGCAACGTTCTGGGAAACAGCGACTGCCTTTTTTTTGAATGAAAATATCAAGTTAATGTGACGCAAGCCCATCGTTCCTGGATGCGGGGAAATTTGTCCTCAGCTATTTTCCACAGACGACTTTACTGGCCAAAGCCAGCACTAAAAAGCCAAGAAACCGTAGTTGCATGTGAGTTTTGATGTGTACTTAATACATGTAAAGCTTAAACAATTATAGATGCTAAAAGCAGTAAGAGACCTACTAGGTCATGTAGTTAGCCCGCCTTCTCCAGCAGATTTTCTACACAAATAGGGCATTTTCCAGGATTTTTCCTGGGCTATTTTTAGGTGACCCAGGTGTGGAGCGTTCCACCAGTTCCCCTGGGGGACAATTTCACAGCCAAACGCTTTCTGCAATCAAGTTGAATTGCACAATGCCTCAACCTAAACATTTCTTTTTTATTTCATCTCATTATTTCTATTTACGCTGCTTATATTCGACAAATTCGAAAGGTTAATAATGTGTCACATAAAGCTAATGGCTAAAACAATAAATATTCTGTGTAATTTAAAAAACACAGCATCAATTTTATTTAGGTTCTGTAATACGCTGTCAGCACATTGCTTTTCAAAATATATTTAAAAAAGACACTGTGGAGATTTTTTTTCCTTAACAAGAAAACATATTTCTCTGGTTTGATCAAATAACTCTTACATGGTTTTCAATTTCCACTAAGGAAATTAAAATAAAGGAAAAATCTTATGGTGGGGAAAGAGAAGAGGAACATTACTGAAACAGTTTGACTTTATTATTTGATTCCACTTCTTCAGATGATTTCCCTCTGTAGGAAAAGGGTCAAATTCCACTTGCAAGTTCTTAAATTGTGCCATTATTAGCTGACTGAACATTTGTAAAACAAGTTACAAGCAATTTCCCATTTAAAAAACCAATATCGAGTATCAAGTTTTAAAAAACGTATTTTCAGGGTGATTTGTACACCCTCCAAGATAGAGGTGAATGAACTTCCAGCGATGATTTGCAGCAAATGAGTCTAGATTAAAAATTTACATTTACCTCGTCGCCGATATCCACCCCGGTAGCGACAGAGGGGCTGCGGAAAGAATCGCTCATGACTCAGGCCCCAACGCTGCATGCGAGAAACTAAACAAAAATCACACTCAAACCCCTAGATGAACGCTAAGGGTCTGAAATCGAAAATACCGATCCTGAGGTACCAATAACTGGGAGTACATATGCAAAAAAAAAAAAAAAGCCTCCACAGGGCTTATATTTATATAAATATATTT
>NW_009726943.1:0-8483 GCF_000703405.1 Apaloderma vittatum | reverse complement strand
CTGGTACCCGCAGCTTCGCCGCCCTTCTGCCAGGGCTGGGGTAACCTCTGCTGGCCGGTCCGCGCCGTTACACCGGGCGAGCTGCGAGCTTGAGGGCTCGGTTCAACTCAGAACACGAAGCTGAGCAGGCACAAAGGCACCAGAAGAGGTCCGGCTTTCCCAGACTTTCCTACACGCCTGCTACTACAGAGGATTGGGATGTGTTGCTATTTTGGTTTTGTGGTTTGGTTTTTTTTTAATTTAATGTGGGGGTTTTTTGTACTTTTAAGGCGCCAGCTGTTTAAATAAATACGGATGCTATTCATTCATGTATAAACATGTTTATTTCCTTAGCCAGGACAACTTTTATTACTAAGCAGGTCTGTGACTGTAGTATGCAACTAATCCACTTTTTTTGGTTTGGAGATGTGGAATCGGTACACCCAGCATCATCTCACACAGGGGTGGATGCACTTTTATGCATATAATGACAATAGCTTAGGATAATACTTTTTTTGTGTGTTAAACCAAACGTGTGACACCTATGACTTATGCCCAACCTTTTCCCACTTTCTCACAAGGGGATATTCCATGTCTGTGTAACACAACTATTATTCATATCAATAGGTACATTAAAGGCTCTGGGTGAAGCTGTGGTCAGAAGTCCTAGGAACTACAAATGTAGAGTTGTCTTTTTGTTCTGAGGAGTTTAAATGGGAACAGAATGTAGACAACTGACGTATGATTCCATTCACCTTGATTCCTATTAGCGTGCCTTACTCTGCAGGTGCATGCAGAGATACATCCAGGATAAATGAGAGGTGGATTTCATTGGAAGCTTCCATTAAATTGGCAAGTCGTCAGGTGCTACTCCTCATCTCAACCATTAACAGTAGAAAGAGATTAATTGTAATCTCATCCCTGGAAAACTTAACGCTTGCCTCCCATTCCATTTCCAGCTACAGCTTGTGGTCTTCTATCCCCCTAATTGAAATACATACTAGAAAAATCTTCTGCGAGGCAAGCTTTTCAGCCAGAATTAATTTCTTAATTTTCTCTAGTCTGCAACTTCACATTATTTTACCATAGGTGAAACTGCAGACCGCAGCAACAAACATGCTTCCATCTGAAGGCGTCCTGAGAATTCTTCTTTAAAGACCTATACTTCTAAGAACTATTTCTACAAGAAGTCTGTGGCCATATGACTGCCCTGAAAACAGAGAACATCACGTAGATAGTATGCATGTTGCTACAAGTCAGATTTTGTTTGACCAAAAATATTAGATAGACCTGCCTGTTTAATTAGACACAGATCCAAACTAAAGAACTAAGTACTTTCCCGTCACTCCCTGCAGGTTTTGAAGTTGTCATTTTCTCCCCTCTGCATATAATTAAGTTGTTTGCCTCAGGTTGTAAAGAAATGCAGAAGGCTCTTATTAAAGCACCAATAATTTGCTGAACTCCATCTTTTGTGGAACTTGCTGAATTAGAAAATTCTTTTTCACCTCCTCCCCTTCCTCTCCTTAACTAGGATAACTGAAGAACAAATATCATCCTGTGGCGCTAGGTAAAAGGATCTAGTGTGTTTGCAGGTTAAGTGATAAGCACAAGACAGAACAAGTCCTAAAGCTCAAGCCTGCCCAGCTAACTGACAAGGGAAGTAAAAAAGGCTTTCACTTTTTAAAAGCGTATCAGAATAAAGACTCATATTTAGGATTCACTGTGCTTAGTGTTTCATATTCAGAAATTGACTTCTAATTATAGTTTATTAGAAAGTTCTCCAAGCACGTAGAGTCTGAACGCATCCAGGGATAAGAGTGAAGAATTGCCACTACAATGAGTGAAATTCTGAGAATGCAGAAACCGGGATCCCAACTCCTCCACTGTTTGGTGCTGGCCTCAAGGCAAAGTCTGCTTTTGACTTTTCAGAACTTCAGCCCATCACAATAAGAATTTTGATCCAGTTCTCCATGTATGGTTCCAGTGGAGCAGTACAGCAGGTCTTTTCAAAGCCAGTGGCTCAAATTTAAATTCAGTAAAGATGGCAGTTACTGCTTAGCCCTTCTACCATAGGAGGGCATAGATGACTGTTTCCAGGTTGGTACAGCTAAATACTATACCTGTTTCTTACTAAATGCCAGCTGCTACCATTTTTCACTTTAAACTTGTAAACTACAGAAATCAAGGAGTACCCAACCCATTCAATTATCCCCAGCATTGACCTCTGTGCAGATAAGCAGAGCTAGTCACTCCATCGAGTGCTCTCGTTAAATCTGCTGCCAAACACAAGTCAACAACTCGAGTCTGTTAGAAAGGAGATGTCAGACAACCACTGACAACAGAATCACCAGGCTTTTTTGCAGGAGGGATGGACGTCACTTAAACCACACAGAAGTATTAACAACAAGATTTGGCATTGCTCACTGCATCTTCACAACATGAAGTAATCATTTGCATTCCTTTCCCTGCTCAATCCACTTTTGCAAAGGACCAGATCTTTCTGTGCACCACTGAGAGAAGTATACTCTTTTCTTAAATGGAAATGAGTTTGATTCCCTGTTTGCCTCTCCCTGCTTGCCTTTATTACACATACTCAAGGTAGTGTCCCTCTCTGCTCCACTGCATTCTTCAAACTTACAGTTTGGTACAGTTGTCTTGTAGCTTGAGAAGAATCATGAGAACAGGCAGTATTTTGGAACAGAGCTAAGTTTTTAATGATTTAATATATAGCATAAACACTAGTTGAACAGCTCAACAACCAGGGAGGGAGGATGCAGTTTCTGTCTCATTAACTAGGCAACGGTAACACCACACTTCAGATCGCATCCTGTTTTTCTTAGGAGAGAACGGGGCCAGGAATTCCCACTAACATTGTCCGAATAAGGCTGGTTCTTGTGATTTCCTGCAATTACTGCTTCAAGTGGTGCTATCACCTGCTAAGGAATTAGTACCCAGTTGGAAAAGAAAGCAACAACAAGATATCAGTATCTCGATCTTATCAGTTGCAGTGCAAAAGCATGAAGTGCTGCAATAGATCTCAGCAGTAGGAATGATATAACAGAGCAACCTCATGACCTTCCCTGAGGAAAACAGTTATGAAGTGCTGGAACAGTGGAAAAGAATCTGTTGAACACTGAAAAGTAACCTCTGCTACCCTCTGAAGACGGCTTTTCGCACTGCATTTTCACACTGTGTCACGTCTGCTGCAGCAAGTTGCCATAGGATGGCAGCAAAGGGGAGACATTTTCAGCTGGATAAGCTGCTAATGCTAAAGCTTTTAAGCTTTTGGAAAAACAAGATTTTCAAGAGAATCTGCTGACAGAACCATTATCTCACTTGATGACTTCTGGGAACGAACAACGAAAATGCAAGTGTATATTATCAGATGGCTGGTAACACCACTTGTTCACATCGTACGTAATCGCACTGGCATTCGATAGATCTTCTGCACCAGGTACTCCACCACTTTGTTTTGTTTGGACTTTTTTAAAAGCCTCTGTACATTGTTTTACTTCAGTCAGGGAATAGAAAATATCAGTTTAAACAAGCATACACAAAACCTAAATCATGGAGGAGATGGGTGCAATAAGAACAAGAGAAATGAGGCTCTGCATGTAGAGCCCAATTTTATATAGCACATGAACTGTTGCCCTAAGGCTGGTTTTGGCAACAGAATTTTGCCCCGTGACTTGCAGGGGAAGGACAAATTTAGTTACAGGTTCTCTACCATCTTCTCTGTGTTGTGTGGCCTTAATAGGCAGACAGTTTAAATTACAACCTTAGAAAGCTAGGAGAAAT
Organism: Apaloderma vittatum; assembly: GCF_000703405.1. Lineage (NCBI taxonomy): Eukaryota > Metazoa > Chordata > Aves > Trogoniformes > Trogonidae > Apaloderma > Apaloderma vittatum. Next base: position 4,706 of record NW_009726943.1, on the reverse strand, counting down.
TGTGGGAGAACCAACCCTGTCCCAGTGCCAATTCTGATCAGATTGAAATTCCAGAGTAGCAAGTATGCAAAACAGCAAATCAAAACCTCCGTGGCTGTTTAACTACTGAACTCATGCAACACAGTTGTCCTCAGCAGAGAGCTTGCACCATGTTCTGACATTCTAATTGCTTCATGCACAAGGACATCATTAAACTGAAGCCCTAAAACACCTCCACCCTTTTGCCTCCTGCACAACCGGGAGTGAAGTACATTTGAATGAGCAAGGACTGAACGAGTTCCAGCAAACAAACCTTCAGTGCTCCCTGTCAGAAAATGGACTAGCAGAGAGCTATTTACAAGACTTAAGACTCCTCTTCGAGGAAACTACTGCAGAGTAACACAGGAAGCGTTTTCAGACAATAAAAATCCCATCCTAGGCAAATCCCTGCTCTTCTCTTTTGCTACAGGACTTTGACAGAATAACAACTCCATTGGAGTTCTGAATGCTTTAAACTCACCAAGAGGAATGTAAGCACTATAACGATGAATCCCAATACAATTCCTTTAGACTAAATAGGAAAAAAAACAAACAAGCAATTTTAGTCAGGGTCTAAAATATCCTTTCTATCTGACACAAAGGAGGGACTGAAAGGCATCAACAACTAGCTATGCAAAGCATCAATACTTTCAGCTAGTAATCCGTATAAAATGAATAAATAATTCATAATTACACATGTGGTGTACACCATGCATGTCAAGAAGTGCTCCAGAGAAAGAAGCACAACAGTCATGCTTTACTCTCTAAAAGCAAATATCCTCCAATTATTACTGTCACCCCGGAAAGTCTCTGGACTGCAGAGACACAGTTGAACCTCCAAGTGCAGCTACAGAGCTACATTAGAGATTTTTCCAATGATGTTTTACAGCTTAGATCGACTCCACGCATCTCAAAATTTAGAGGAAGTATTCAAAGAATGCACTAGTACTCTAGTACAGTACTAGGACTCTAAAGCAGGCGTGTAACAAACTGAGGAAAGCCAGATTCAATCCTGGAGAACTAAAGTCCCATGCTTACACTGTACGCTTCTGGGTTTGTCCCCAGAAACAACAGAAGCCATTTACACTGAGGCTCGTGTAAAGTAACAGCTGTTGTCTTGCTCTTTTGGATTCCAGTCTCCACTTTGTTCCCTTTGTTGCTTAGATCATGCAGCTTTCAAACAGGCAGCAGCTCAGGGGGATATTCACCATAGCAGTATTTGGCAGTTGGGTCTCTGTAGGTATTTTCATGCTGCACACTCTGCGAGGAAGAGGAGGAGAAGCTTGAACAATACATACGTATTGAAACAACGCATACCTTCACTGAGGGCCAAAACTCAGAGCACTTTTACATATATAAAAAATTTCCAAAAGCAGAAAAATTACAACATGCTTTTTGAGTTACTATGCAGATGATTACCAGTATATGGCAAGTTTAAAAATGTACCATAAGGTAAACAGCATTCTGAAGCTACTGGGAGAAACTCACGCTGTTCTCATCCTTACAAGATCTTGCCCAGAACTCAGAGATCCTCACTGGTCACTGAACCCAGCCAGTCTCTTTACAGTTAATCACCTGTCTTCTGAAGAGAGTGTACAACTCATCCTGCTCTAAATAGGCACTCTGCCCTTCGTTTACTGCTAATGTTACTATTTCACCTCACAGATCAAAGTATTGCCTTCAGATTAGCCCTCAGCCATAGCTTCAGCATTTATGAAAGCACCGCAGACAAGCCATTCATAGGACCATTTTCCAAGAGTGCTTTTTGGGTATTTTTCCATTTTGGAGCCCTGAACAGGAACTTGTGTCTTACCTGTGATGAAGTCCTACATTTTGCCAGACACAACTCAAAATGATCTTCCACTGCCATGAAGAGGTTTTGGAAAGCAATAGCTGCCCGGTTCAAGAAACGTTCCAGAAGATGTTGCTACAGTGGTTACCAAAAGGAAGGCAAAAACAAAAAAACCCACAAACACCGTATTACAACAAGGAGTAACCAAAATCCACCTCAACCTACACAGCTCAAGAAACAGAGGAATATAAGCAACTCCACTTCGTGCTCTAGAGAGCACCGAAAGGTTAACACATCACAGGACCCCAGCAGTAGGAAGAGAATCTAGAGAAGCTAGCGGAATACAGGGAAGTGCTAATCACAAAACTGATTCTGGCTGGAATAGATTTTCTGCAATCATTTCCCTTCACCAAATGCAATTCCCCATAAGCTGAAACATTTTGCAAGGCTCCCAGTATTCCATCTCAAAGTGGGAACGATGTGGGCTTTTTAAGGCTTTACTTATAGCTTGCCACGTGGTCCTCGCAGGCTTTCCTCATCCTTCCAAGAAGAGGAAGTGTCCCCTCTAAGGAAAAAGCTCCTCACAAACAAGTACTTTTAGCCAAAGAGGAACCCAGGCAGCTGAGAACACCTGTAAAGCAAGAAAAAGTCCACGTACCTTGCTGGGCTGCAGGCAACAGGAAACACAGTACTCGTACACACTGCAGCAGCCGTTGGGGAGGCAGCTCTCACAGCTGAACAGCTTAGTACTGGGCACGTTGACATTACAACAACCGTTTACCAGTAGGTCCTTCCTTTCGCAGATGTAGCCTGAAAACCAAAAACAGTAGTAACAACTGGCAAGATGTACTCCGTTGTACACTCTGTAGAAATCTATAGTAAGAATGACATGACTTAGGAACAGGCTTATTTATCATGTAGTAGATTATGATCTCCCTGAGTTTGACTTAAGTCCTAACAAGCAGTTCTTTGAAATAACACCTGGACATCGAATTGTCATAGAATCATAGAATGGCCTAGGCTGAAGGGACCTTAGAGATCATTTAATCCAACTTCCCTGTGTGTTTCACACAGCCTGGTGTTACCTGCACAACTATTATGTACCTACTCTACTATGCTGTATATACACTAAAAGTATTTAAATGCAGTTCTTGGGGGTTTTTATGGCAAAATTCATTGTTCTGAGTGGACGGGGAAAGGTGATTGGTAATAATTGCATTGGAAATAAACCTATGACATATGTTCTTTCAGCTGGTCTATGTCTGGGTAACTCTTTACAATTCAATCTGAAGAGTTAGATTTATCGATGCAGGGCAGCTGTAATATTCATTGCTGAGCAGAATCCTTAATAGTAGAGAACCACAGCTCATGGCCTTATGCAAACTGTGCCACCACAGTGTTGGACTGTGAAAGGTATCTGTGATTTTAGAGACCGCAGTGAATCAGCAGTAAGCGTAATTTAGGCAGAAGACACGGTGTTTTTTCTACAGTCTTGATTTCCGGTCAAAAAAGGTCCAATGCCTGAGCAACAAGTGCCCTGGGGAAGCATATGTGCAGGGTAGGAATGGCTCCATAAGCTTAAGCCAAGTGGTTAATTTGAGAATCTGCAAGCAATATCCTTGGGTTTACAAGAGTCAGATGAGCTTGTTAACTGAGACTGAGCACTAAACGTACCAGTCCTGAGCTGTCTCTGTACAAGGCCAATCACATTTCCCTGATTACTCTCCCTAACAGTAGAAACTCACCACTGGGAGACAGAACCAGCTCTGCAAGCAGCCTGGCTAAATGGAGTAGGACTCGGTGTTTGAGTTCTGTGCAAAGGTAACTGGAGTTCTTTGAATCTAAGGTGGTCCTGGAAAGAGTACAGCTGCACTCCTAAAGCACCGTGCCCAAGCTGAGCCCAGCTCAAGCCAAGCCTGCTGCGCACAGGATCAGATCAGCGGCATCTGCAGCCACAGCAAGTCTGAGGATAAAATGCCAACAAGCTACAGTTCTGCACCAAGAATGCCTTAATAAGGAGCGGTCGTTACTCAGAAGTGCCATCAACAGTCACAGGCAAAGCGGCGTTCAGCACTGCAATATGCACAATAAGTTCTTAGTATCAAGTATACCCAGTTCATCTGTAATGAGGAGCTTCCCCTGCACAGAATTCCTGCACTGGTTACTCAGCTGACTGCTGTTTCCCGAACTGAACTTCACCTTCCACATGATCGGCTGCTCGTGCTCTTGCACTTGGAGGAGATTCCGATCTCTCACCGTCCTCTCTTCCTGCAAGGAAAGACAACAATGAAACCAAACACACCAGTTCCTTTTGCCATTCCAACCCACGTGCTTCTCCCACAATTAAAAATGCCCACTAGTTGTAAACTCTGCAGCACAGGAAACTCAAGTGTCGATGGCCCAGGCAGCATCCTACTGGTGGGAACTTACTTTTTGCCACACACACCATTGAAAGCAACACTATCCTGTAAAACAGGGATACACAAGTTCACCAAAGGATCAGCTAACACAGAACCTCAGTAACTACACCTACAGAAGTGGCATACGTTATATTAAATAACCACAGGCACGCATTTCTCTTTTTTGAGCAATTTACTAGTGGAATTACAGTTCACAAGAGATGTTACAACTAAATAATCGGGTTCCCTTGAGGCTATCTTTCCAGTTTTGGTTCTAAACTCTATGGCTCTCAGACACGACTTTTTCCTAAAAGAATCTAAAATAATTCTTGTCTTTATGTAATAGCCACGCTGCAATTCTTACGGCGCCACAGCGACGGCACGAGAAGAACCGAAGCTTCCCTGGGACAAGGGATGTTTTAACCCCCCCGGGGCCTCCGGGGAAGGCACTGACCTGCTTAAAGGTGCTCGTGAGGAAGTAGACGAGGGAGAGCCCG
>NW_009726942.1:0-13073 GCF_000703405.1 Apaloderma vittatum | reverse complement strand
ATTCTGTGATTCTGTGATTCTGTGAAAGGTGCAGAGCAAGACGTGTGTGTTCCTCTGCCATGAAGCAGAAGGGTAGGTGAGTGGCAGTGGGCTTCCAAATGACCCTCCAGAGTTTGTAGGGCTAGTTTGTGGCACATATGGGCAACTGTGGGCTCCTGGCGTCAGAGCCTGATGGGGTGCAGGCTGCTGGAGACAGTTTTGCCTTTCTTTGCAGGGTTTATTACCTAATTCACTACACGCTGGGGAACTCTTGGACTAACCAGAACGACAGAGCAGTGCTCAGAAACAGCAGCATGGGACGATGTACAGCCCCAGAGAACTCCAGCCAGCGTCCTGATGCAAATAGTTATTTCCCCCCACCCAAGCACATTTTAAAAGGAAGCAAAAGTTTTAAAATAACATAAAGTAACAAACAACCAGGACTTTCCACTGACCTTTCACTTCCCACTATCCCGTTTCCTATCACTATCAGTACACTTTCCTCCAAAGCCAGGGGCAGAAAATGACCTCCCAGAAAACATTCTCTTTGCGCAGCTCTGTGCACCATTATCTGGGATTTCCCCCTCCCCTCCCTGCTTTGTATTATTGAACTAAAGCCAAAAATAAATTTAGCAAGAAATCACCCTTCATATCATATCTACGGTCTCTGATTCAGCATTAGCTCACCCATTCTTTACTTTAGTGGGGAGATTTAATTTCTCTTCATCCGATTCTTTCAAATTTAGAGCTGTTTTGTATGTCCCTCTGAAAGTCATGCAGATAAATAGGTTGGACAAAGATTTCAGGCTTAGTTCTTTCAAAAGCTGATGAAATACAGACTTCCTTCGCAGGACACGAAGTGCCAGCCTGGATCCCAGGTATCCAGGTATAAAAGCAGCTCGAAGTCAGGGCACCGGGAATAATTTGTTAACATCAGTTCAGGGATGTACATCTATTTCTCAGCATCACCCGTGTTCTTAAAAAAGATCTTGTCTTGATCTCAGCTCACACGATAATCTCTGAGCAGACATATTGTGAAATATTAACCCAAAGTGCTCCATTAACATGCCATTAGGCGCCTTTTTATGTTTTATCCTGCAAGGTTCTGGCAAGTGGGATCAAACTCGCCTTATTGTCTGCTTTTCACTGCAAAAAGAGTCCCCACCATGAGCGGTTTGTAGTCTGGAGGGGGGAGATTTACTGCTGTCTCCTTCCCTTTTTGCTCCTTAATGTTTGTCCCCAAAGCATTTGTTGCTTTTGAAGCAAGTCCCTTGGACCCTGAGGACAATAATTCTTCTCACCTTCCCTCTATGCTATTTTACCTCCTCTTTTCTCTGCTTTTAGAATTGTGCTTTCAGAATTGGTGCTAAAATTAAAAAAAAAACAACACAAAACAGTCAGAAGGATCTAACTGGGGTGAAACAGAGCAAGATCACTTGGAAACAAAGAATTTGTAGAAAACACCCATGGGAAGGGGAATCACTTTTATGAAAACCTTGAACCCTGCTGTAGGATTAAACTCAGGGGCTTAAAGCTCAGCCTAAGTCTCTGGTAGGGAGGCACCTATGCCCTGCAGAAATTCAGAGGCATTTTCTATGGGAGGAAGGGCTGCAGGGTGAATTCTTTGAAGTCATCCTCGAGAAAAACGGCAAGGGCAGGAGCCGCCCCCTCTGCAAAAAAAAGTTTCTGGGGTGCTGATGGATGGCAAAGTAAGAGTCTGATTTTTGCCCAACCCTTCGGTGGCTCCCTTGCCTTGCACACCAGGCTGTGGGGTGGTTTTCTAAGCACCTTGGCTCAATCCTGACTCCACTGATGCCCGAAAGAGTTTTGCCATTAGCTCCAGGGCAGAGCTATTTTGCCATTAGCTCCGTGGCGGGCAGTCCTATACAAAAAGAAACCAGGAGAGGAAAAAACAAGACTTACCATGGGCTTCTTATACTCATTGGGCTTGATGCAGCGGACGAAAAAGGGCTGGCACACACTGAGGGTCCTCATCAACAGCTCCAGGGAACGCTTGAACTGGCTGCTGAGCGTCGGCGAGCGCTTCCTCGTCTCCGCTCCCTGGAAAACCGCAGCAGAGCAGGCTCAGGAAATGAAAGGATAACAGTGCCTTTCCCCTCCAGCCACGTCCCCAGGAACCTCCCCATGACAGCCGGGGCCAGGGCAGGGAGCAGGGCTAGAGGTGGTTGAGCATCGCGGCAGACAGAGCCAGTGAGCTCACAACGGTCCAGCTCTGGCAACCTGCTTCCACCCAAGGAGGAAAAGTGCCATAATTTAACTCCTCCTGCTTGAACCTCCCTGTGTGACTGGCAATCCCATGTGCTCTGTGCAGAGCCGTGAGGGAGATCTGCCTGTGAGACCAAGCAGCACCTTCTGGGACATCAAAATTCTCTGGAATGGAGCTTGGGGAGATGCATCTGCCCAGGGATGCTCCTTGAGAATGGCCTGGGCTTCCCTGTCCCCATGCATGGCTGTCCCCTCTGTCGTGGTTCCTCATGTCAAGTTGAGCCCCTCCTGCTCCTGGGGTGAAGGATCAGAGGCCCATGGAGGGAAAAAATCAAAGCCAGGGGCACTTTTGCTGCAGAGTGACTGTGTGACGGCTCCAGAAACTTCTGGTAAGGTCTGTATTCCTCAGCCAGTACTGCAGGGAAGATCTGAGTTGTGTTTGGAAAAGAATGGTAACTAGGCTAAATGAGGTGGGTATTTAGGTTAAATCGGGATGATTTTGAGTATTTTGCTTGGTTTAGCTCCCTCAGTTAAATTAATAATCCAATTTCTGTTTTGGGGCAAGGAGATGGAAATATTTCCCTTAACTGCCCCTTCTCCCTGCCCTGGGAGAATCTTGTTGAACCATCTACAGGCTAAATAGAGCCCTTATTTTACGCATCAGTCACTGTTGCCTGAGCTCATGAGGCATCAGTCTAAGTGGTACTGTGGGTCTGGTGTTTCAGGGAGCCTTTGTGGGGCAGCAGGTGCTGCTGGTGGGTTGGAGGAAGACTTGGGCACCAGGACAAAACTCCCTCCAAATGAAAGAACATGTGACATGACTAGTGACATCACGGGATGGCCATGGATTTCCCAAAGGGAGGATTCCAGCAGGGTTTTAATGCGTTTTTCCTCCAAACTTCCTCTTTGCAGGTGGTCAAGCCACGCATGGAGTCACAAAGTCCCCGTTTGCACTGGCCTTGCTGCTATGCTTTGGAAGATGGTGAGTTTTATTTCTATTTTTTTCTGAAGTTTTACGTGCACTTCAACATATAGCACTAATAACCTGTCAGGTCACATTCCCACCCCTCCCAAAACCCGAGGAATTTCATAGAATCGCATAACAGTTTGGGCTGGAAGGGACTATAAAACATCATCTAGTTCAAACCCCTTGCCACAGGCAGGAGATTTGCAGAGCTCAGGTTGGATACGGTGTTGAGACAAATCCAATCAACACAAACACAAAGCCATCATGGAATTCCAACAAGAGAAAACCCAGCTCATGCACACACCAGAAAAACCTGGCCTGCTTCCCGAGAAGAACATGGGGGCTATCAGTGATCTCCCACAGCAAAATCATCGCCTGAAGGACAGTCTGTTAACGAATCCTCAGTAATTAACTGATTCAGCTGCTACCCGCAGAGCACCGCAGCATCTGGTGGTCACATTCTCTCACAGATTTGCTGTTTCAGACAGAATCCTGGTTTTGGATAGCTTTGTTTAATGTTTTCTCGTCGCTTTGCTAATCATGTGCAAGGTGTCACCTCCATGACAAGTGCAAGGATAGCCATAGGGGTTAGAAGCAGCAACAGACACAGAAGCAGGGCTGGAAGCTGGAAGCACCTTCATGTTAGCCAAGTTTGTCAATTTAGGCTTGGCTGGCAGAGGTCATTTTGCAAGTACGGTTGTAGGAAGGACGCAAGTCTTTGTGCAAGGGTCTACAAGGGAACGCATGGTTGGTTTGCTCCCAGACAGCAAGACCTCTCGCTCTAGGTTGCGGATGCCTTGCACTTCTTCCTCGCATGCATCCAGCTCTGGTAAAAAGTGGTGGTGCCATCTCCATCCTCACACCTGAGAGCTTTTTTTTGTTGGAAGGAAGGGACAGCAGCCAGAAAGCAGCTTGTCTTCCTACCCAGATTTTCAGAGCAGTCTGGACTCCTCCTGTCAAGGCTGCACCATCCCATCCATTCACGTGCTTCTTGGGACTGAGATTTGTGCCCAGAACCCTCTCAACGATGGGCACCAGCCACACGGGCACTAACCACCTCTCAGCTACACAACGAAACCTCAGGTGAGGGCTTGGCATCAGCCTCTTTCTGCAGGGACAAGGTGACGCCACTGAAGTCACTGTGGTTCCTCCTGCCTCACCTCAATACCAGCATGGGGACCTTCACATTTCTTATTTCAAAAAAACAGCACAGAAATATGTGAGTGGAGCAGCCTGCCAACACAGGATAGCGAGGCACTGAAAATACAGATTTTACTGCAGAGGAGGAGGGTTTTTGGCTCAAAATAGACCGAGTCTGAGCACATTCTTCTTTTCACCTGGCCAAGCATGTCTTAACTTTCAGACTCCAAGACTGTGGCATCTTTGGGACACAGACTATCTCTTCACTGGTGTCCATACAGACTCTAGCACAGAGGAGGACGTGACCTGTGTGTCATGGGGAAGGATGAGCAGGATTCACGGGTGCTGTAGCCCAGATTGGGGAGCTGAGTAATCGCTCAGCTTGTGCTCAGCATCAAAAAAAAAACAGAAGAGAAAAAATAATAATAATAAAGAAAGAGAATTATGTGATTTGCTGAGAAGCACCATCTCAGAACAGAAGTTCAGAGTTGTGCAGACCAGCATGATGTTCAGACATGCTTCAAAGTCACCTCTTTCTGCCACCTCAAGCCAGCCTGGCTTTAGAGGCACAGACACTGCCTTATTGCAGTAACATGAAGACAAAAATTGAGCAGGACATCAGCAGGAGGACACGAGGATGCTCACCCAGCATGGGGGATCTGAGATCCTCAGCGGCACAGCCAGAGCATATGGGCATTTCCCAGCATCTCCGTGAAGCTGGAAAATCTCTGAGGACTTATTCAGATTCCTTCCTTTGGTTTTTTGGACACATTTAGGTACTTATCATGTGTCCAGGGCTGAAAAAGCAATAACCAATTAAGACTATCTGCACCCTGTGGGCTCAGTGGGTTAAGGAAGACACAAATTTATGCTGAGTAGGATGGTCTTAATACAGACCCGGAGCTCCAGCTAGGGCAGTCACCGGGATTTTTCCTTTGTAATATCCAAACCACGTAAACAGAAGCGAGGAGAGAAGTGAGTACGAGGAGAAATGAGCCAAAAATGGCAGGAGTTACTCCTGCTATCCCTCTGCTCCTTCCTCTCCCACTCTAAGGAGAAGGTTTTACGGTGCACCAGGATCGCCGTGCTCAGCTCTGGGGCTGCCAGGGAGATGGTGACCTGCTTCAGAGGAAATGCAGAAAGATGTTCTTACGGGGAGTTAGGGAAGGAGAGAGAAGCAGGCACCATCAGCAATACACTGGGGAAAGGTTCTGGCCAAAAGACCATCCTCCTATCTCTTTAGGGTTTTGAGATCGCTAGAATGGGTCATACCAATATGACACACTGTTTCTCAGCTTTTTTTTTTTTCTTTTTCTGAAGTCTGAGAAAAATGATGGGTTTTGTTCGTTATTTTGTTATATGAAGTGTTGCTGGGGTGGCCTCAGGTGACCACTGACAGTTGAGTCCCCCTCAGAGCAGGTTCTGCAGTGACATGCAGTGATGAGACAGTCTCTCTCCTAAAGTTTGTGCCGTTGGGAAAGTGCCTTCAGATGCAAAGTCAATATGAGCTACGTAACAGTGCCGAGTATCGCTATTTTTGTTTTTTAATGACACCTCTTTTTATAAAACTTACTGGTGTTGATATATTTGGAAAAACCTTCTTTGGCTTGGCTATTCTGCCCTTGCCTTATCGCCTAACAAATACAACTAATTCATTAGAAAAACTGCAAAATACAAGGCTATAAGGTCCACTATGAAAAGAGAAAAATTTTGAAAAAAAATCATCAGTGCTACATGTCCTATTTCCCTGTATCTCCTGCTGTTGTCTTCAGAGAGTCTGGGTATTTCTGACACATTTTGCACAACAATTCTCTCTTGGGCTTAATACCGCCGTGTCCTAGCTCAAGCAGAATAATTTTTTTTTTGGTGTGTGGCATTGCTACAGCTCTAGAGCAGGGCCCAATGAGGTGTTGCAATCCAAACAGTTTGCAATTGTGATACGGAGAGGACGGAGTCCCAGCTGTGGAATGCATGGCTTTGGGTTATTTTGGGTCAGATCCCCCTCATTGGAATTCCAAGCCCAAACACCCGAGACACTTCAAAGGTTAAGAAGGGTTGAAATTCAGCCCCATGCAAGGATCTGAATTTTGAAAGTCAGGTCTATCTCCAACAAAATCCTCTGGTTATCGGAAGATTGTTGTGGAAATGTGAGCGGAGTCGCAAAGCTAAGGTGGCAAAGCTTCAGCACGTGATATGCTGCCCTGTGGCCAAATATCTACTAGGAAAGGTTTGGGAAGACATCAGAACCAGTCAGAAGATGAGATGCAACAGAAAAGACTTAAAGAAAAAAAAAAAAGGTGCCAAGAGCCTGTTTGGATGATCATGACAAAATTCAATACTGACTGTATATTTGAAGGCTTGGATTTGAGCTCTCCCCTGAGAGAGAACTATACCCTTGCCCCAAGAATGATGATCAACCAACCCAGAAATGCAATCCAGGAGTTTCTCTGCACATAAGCTATCGTCTTCCTGCCCCTCAAAGGGCAAAACTGGGCCAGATTTGCTGTTGCATGGAGGAATAACGTCACACTGAAGGCAATGGTGGCACCGTGATAAACAACAGCCAAATCCCACAGATGATCCAGCTGAAGGTAATTAAAATGATTCAAATCTCAAAAAAAAAAAATAATCCTCAAAACTTTGTCTCGGGCTGGTTCTGATTTTATCCAAACCAAATTCCCCATCATTCCAAAGCTCTTCCAAGTTGAATCCTAGATGTAAATGGCATAGTTGGGCACCTGCATCTATCCAACAAGCCGTAAAAACGCTCTCCGTCACATTGGTCACTTGAAATGGGTCCTCTATAGATAGTGCAGGAGGAGGACAAGAGCAAAGCACAATCCTTGCCAAGGAGAGGTGAATATACAACAGAGGAACTCATGGATTCCGTTTACCTTCGGTGTGGGTGTGGGCGACTGGCCAAATGTGCTGGATGCATAGCCACAGAGAAACTACGTGAAGCACAGGTGAATAAAAAAAACAAAACAACAAAACAACACAAAACAGAGACAGAGAAGAGCAAACAGTGAAAAGAAGGAATAACTGAAATGGGGGCCTGACATCGTTAGTCTTGGAGGTCCAGCTGTGGAAATACCTCGCAAACAAAATGCATTAATTCTTAGATTTTTGTCTGTCCCCCTCCTGGCTTTTTCCCTTTGTCTCCATGTTCACAGCCTTGAAACTGAGGAAACTGCCAACGTCCAGCTCTTGCCTTTTGAAAACAACTCTGCTACATCTTTTAATGTCCCTCGTTATCCATCATCCAGTTCCAGTCATCCCTGCTCCTCTCCCTCACACATCCCTGTCCTCCCATGACCGGTGCTCTCAGTATATAGCAGTTGGGAAGATACCAGGGAAAACCCCCAGATTTTTCACTCAAATTTGAAAGAAACTCTCCCTTCCCCCCTAATTTTAATCCAATTAATCAGATATTTTCTATAGAACAGAAAGTTTGGCCAAGGGGAGAGCCTCTTTGTTTTTCTCCTCTCTGATTTCCACCCTCCATTGCTTCTTCTACCTCTTCCTCGAGCATTCAGCGCTGTGAGGCCACACTGGCTGATTCCTCAGAGGGACAACTCCCACTGAATCCATCATTTCACCTGGCACTGCTTGAAACAACATTCTGACTCAGCAAACAAATGCAGATGGACATCCTCCATGACGCGCATCCCTAAACCAGGCTTCACTGCCCCGTGTGCTCCAGCAATACCCGGTTCACCACAGCACTAGTATTTGTGCACAAATATGAGGTCTTTCAGGGATCAGAGAGTTACTACAATATTCACATATGCACCCTTGACTTGTTTGCAGACTTCTCTGACCTGCGGCTTTCTCAAGTTTCTGGCATATAAAGATCCCATTCGAAAGACTAAATGTAAAGAAGATATGGACTTCTTCACTGACTCACAAAATCCTACCAGCTCATCGATAAGCTCGTGAGGATTAAAGGTGGGAAGGTGCTGAGCAAAAAGACTCGTTATTTGATTTAGCCCTTAACAGAGCAGCCACTTGTCTCTTTTTAAGGGAAGATGTTATCATAGAATCATCAAATCACAGACTGTGTTGGATTGGAAGGGACGTTCCAAGGCCATCTAGTCCAAGCTCCTGCAATGAGCAGGGGCAGCTTCAACTAGATCAAGTTTCTCAGAGCCCCATCCAACCTGGCCTTTAATGTCGCCAGGGATGGAGCCTCCACCACCTCTCTGGGCAACCTGTGCCAGGGTCTCACCACCTTCATAGTAAAGAACTTTTTTCTAGCATCTAATCTAAATCTACCCTGCTAGATTTGATTGACATGGCCTGAATGTCTCTGGAAGGTTTCTCCATGGATTGTCTCACTGATGCTAGGGGAAGGTGTGCACCTGTCCAAGAAGAGGCTTTGTCCCAGCTCTTGGCTGCCTGCAGTCAATCCCCATGACCCATGGTCACCTGCTCCTTCTTTTGGGGAATGTGTGTGAAGAAAGGGGCTGCCAAGATTATTGAATTTTGGTGGAAAGCGATGGCAAAGCCCTCTGAGCCCCATGCTGGATCCTGCTTGTCTGAGTAGCTTTGTTCGCATATCGTTGAGGGAGTCAGTGCTCTCCCAGTTCACACCAACACTGTGCATGGTTAGGGGCTCTTCCAGTTCCATGCCAGTTAGGTTACATACTTCATTTAAAAAAAAAAAAAAAGGAAAAAAAAGAAGAGAAAAGCAGAGATTTTTGAAGGATCAAAGCACAGGGACCACCACTCAAGGCAGGTTCTGGAGATGTTTAACAGAACTGTAAAACAAAATGTTTATTTTAGGAAAAAAGTGCTCTGATGCTTTAAAAGGTCTCTATTCTCAGGTCCTAGACAACGCCTGGGTGAAAAATCTCGATTTGGCTGTCACATACTTCCAGCATCTTTTAAAGATGCTTGGTAGGTGTCCCTGAGAAGAAGTCTGCACGATTATATAAACCTGAGAGCTCCCTCCCCAGAGTGCAGCTCTGCTCTGCTCAAACAAGCGAGGAATCATTTCCGAGGCGAACTGCAAAGCTTGGCCTGGGAAATAAAAAGCAGTGAGGAATAAGCAATAAAAGGCAAAGTAAGTGGCAGCACTGTTGCTAAGGGAGGTAGCGCTTAATTCAGCACATCTGGGGACAGCTCTGAACCCACCCGGAGTGCCACACCAATTAGTAGCTTAATTGGGGCTGATGAAACTTATCTTGTTCCTAACGACATCAAAAGGATATTGATCATTTTTTTTCAGGAGCAAAACTGAGTGGCTAGAGGTTATGAACAAGGCTTGCAGATGTGTCTGTAGCCAATTTCAAGAAATTTTCAAGGAGTTTAAACATTTCCTTCCCTTAGCAGGCAAAGGAATTCAGGGCTTATACCTGTTTGGCACTCCTGAAAGACCCTACGTCCCTTGGACCGTTGGTGGCATCAGCTGATGTTTGGAAACAGGACCCCAACTTCTAAAAAATGTGGGTGCTTTTGAAAACTTTATCCTCAAACCTCTGCAGTCCTGTGGTTTTGCCTGGGGAGACTGAGGGATTTGGCCACGTTGACCTATCTGTGTAAACTTTCAGGATCTTCAAGGCTGACATTTTAAAACAGTTTCTACTTTGATTTTGGGAGCAGAGCTGGTGATGTCTTAGTAGGGAGATGTAGATGTCCAGCTTACTTAAGAAAACATTGTATATTTGTGTTATTAATGGTAAAATAGTCACTAATCTCAGCATTTAAGCTGGTATCCCAACAATAAATGCTCTAACGGGGTAGGAAGAGTTAAAGCAATAACTGTGTCTTTCTCCAAAATCTCAGCACACGGTCTTCTACACCGAGCATGGAGTAAGCACATACCCTCCTGGATGGCTGAGATGTAGAAAGGGAAGCTTTAAAGTTCAGCTTTCATGCTCAATGTCCCTTCTCTCTGCTGCCATAACAGTAAAACACGACTGTTGGCTCCCTCCCAGTCCTGGTGAAGGGCCAGCCGGGTCGTCCCTTCCTTCTGCCCCAGTCTACAAGGATTTGATTTTCCTTCCTCACTATATTTTACATTACTCAGTTGGAGGGGCTAGCTCTTTCTGTCTCAGACTTCTACAACCACAAACCTTATTGTTCCCATCTCTACACCATTAAGAGAGGAGCAACCGCAACACAAAAATAATATTTGTGAACCCGGGGTGTGAGCGTGGAGGTGCTCGTGACACCACAACAACATTTTCCGGCTCTTGGCTCACACTATAACAGGTTTGAAACACCCCAAACAGTATCAGGACAACCCCACCACGCCACCGATAAAGGTCTTCTCCCGCCTGCATTACCATCGCCACATCCGCTTGGAAGATCTGCTTGATGAATTTGTTTCTTGAGGAATGAACCAGCTGAATGATGTCTCCATGCAGAGTGTCCCTGTTTTTCTCCAAGAAACCTGGAGGAATAATGGGACAACACATAGAGAGGTGACAGACACAGGGCAACGAGACCAGGATGGCCCCTGCAAGTGGCCTCTGGGTTGCCAGACCATTGGCTGTTCTTGGGGAGGTAATGAGTGGGCAGAGAAAGGGGGACCAAGAGAAGGGAGACAGAGGCATGTCTTGAGACTGGGTCAGAGACCTATGTTGTGCAAAGCACTGCAACTCTGTCATAGAATCATAGAATGTGTTGGGCTGGAGAAGACCTTTAAAGGCCATCTCGTCCAACCACCTGCCATGGGAAGGGACATCAGGTTGCTCAGAGCCCCATTCAGCCTGGCCTTGAACGTCTCCAGGGATGGAGCCTCCAGCACCTCTCTGGGCAACCTGTGTCAAGAGTTTCACCACCCCCGTTGTAAAGAACTTATTATGGGCATGCGCGAGTGAAAGACTCCAAAATTCGGCAGCTCATGGGCACCCCTGAAGGGCCAAGTCCTTGCAGCCAGAGGAGGACTATGCTGACACTGCTATGGGCAACCATCCTGCTCAGCTCTAACGCAGCAGCATCCCAACGTTCCCTTGAGCATTCCCTCACCCCTGCAGAGCCCCGGGAACTGCCTCGTACCTTTTGTTTCATAGTAGACAATTCCAGCAAAGTGGTTAATGCCAAACTGGGTTTCGTAGTTATTCTTCGGAGGAATATAGTTGGTGTTAAGCTTGTGCTGGGAGTTCAGCTTGTGTAACATGGTGGCATCTGTACCCTGTGCATGCAGGAAAAGATCTGACATTTAGCCAGGGTTTGTCCCCTTTACATAATTTTCCAATAAATAATGCATTTCTATTTTGTCTTGGGTGACAAATTGTTATTTATTTTCAGAAGAGATGTGTTGGAGGGGATATGCCAAGTGCAGAAATTAAAGAAATACATTAAATATCACTGGTACGTTGTGCTGTGTTCAAGACAGCGCTCCAAAGGCACTGTTTTGTCACATTATTTTCTCTTAAACTTTGTTAAAGGCTATACTTGAGCCTCTTGAAGGCATATTTTTCCATCAGAAATACGAACTTATTTTAACCATGGCTGTGGTACTCGTGGGAGGAAAAGTGACAGAGGAATAAAAAACATGAATAGGCAACTCACAGGCAAATACATGTTTGAGTCTGACCAGATCTCTCATGAGGTGCCAGTGTGCAGGTTCAAAAGGAGCTTAAAAAAAAAAAAAAGCCAAAAACACACCTTGGGGAACTTGCTCTCCTCGTCAATGAGGGAGATGATGTTCATGGGCTTGATGGCAATCATGTCCAAGGCATCCTGGTTATCAGTGAACTCGATGTGCTGCCAGTTGATGTTCTCCAGGTTGTACTCCTCCTGCTCCAGTTTGAAGACGTGGCGCACGAAGAACTGCTGCAGGTTTTCGTTTGCAAAGTTAATGCAAAGCTGCTCAAAACTGTGGAGGGAAGGTCAAGGAAAGGCCACTTTAGAGCCACCATGGTCTATCTTTCTCCACCTCTCTCCATGCTTGAAGCGATATTCTCAGACCTCATCAACCCCTTTGTAAGATTGCTGTTGGCTGAGGACTTACTGGTTCAGATAATCAGTTTTTCTCCCCCAAAACAATGTTGTAATGATTAAACATGTATAGCCTAAACCAATCAGTTTAGAATCAAAGAATCCTAGACTGGCCTAGGCTGGAAGGGACCTTAGAGATCATTTAATCCAACCTCCCTGTCATGGGCAGGGACGTCTCTCAACTAAATCAGGCAACACATTGTCTGCTTCAACAGAAAAGTGATTAGCTCTCATTATCTCTCATATAGAAAAAGGCTTGGCCCAGCCTCGCCCTTTTCATCTCAGGAGATCTGAAAGGATGGGAAGACGTTGAGCTTGCGGTGGTGAAGAAGGGTTAAGATCTGGTTCTCCTTTCGCAGGCTCCATACCTGTTCACAGTGAAGTTCTCAAAGCCAAAGATGTCAAGGAGGCCGATGGATCTCCGGACACTTTTGAGTTCCTGGGAAGGAGGTCTGTAAATTGCAGCATTGATCTTCTCCACGATCCACACAAAAAGCCGCCCATAAATTCCCTGTAATATCCCAGAGATGGAGATCACTGAGACAGGGTCATGATGGCCCACCCTCCCCTAAAGCCTGGCCAGCAACTAGACAGTTCCTGAGTAGACGTTCACCAATGTTCATGCCAGACTCTTGGCATGGTTTAAAGCTTTGAGAGCCATTGTGTAGATCAAGGAAAACCAAACTGAAAGCCTAGATAGAAGACAACCAGTAGCAAAATCCAAAATCTGGATTGTCCTCAATTTTGGATCTATCGGCTCACTGTAGAACCAGACAGTCTGAGTGGTTCCAAAGAATGTTTATCAATATGG
>NW_009726941.1:0-7504 GCF_000703405.1 Apaloderma vittatum | reverse complement strand
TTCCAACCCTGACAATTCTATGATTCTATACTTATAAAAATATAGCATTAAATATATATAACTATATTCACTTGGTAGAGGATATAGTGCTTAGAGAGATCTTTTAGAGACATATGTTCATTAGATCAGAACAATCAGAACAGCTACGCTATTCCTCCACTCTGATCCATTTTAGTTTTCATGTTCTATTAATCAAATTTGGAAATATAACCTCACAAAGGCTTTGAAACAAACTTCAAAGAGAAAGGAAGACTGCTAAAAGTGAGTTTTAAAATGTTACGAGCATCTGGATTTTGGTATTATGGAAACAGGTGGGAAATTTATCAGCATTTTGTTCAGAATGGGGAGCACCTGCAGTCTATACGGGATAATATACTTCAGCTTCTACGGGATATACGCTGTAGACTGTTGCCATCATCAAGGTGTAGATATAGCCCTTTGTACCAAAGAAAAGGTTGATTTTATCTATTTAGTATATTTCTAAAATCCATCTTGAAAATTAATCCAGCCACCAATGGGCCTGATGCAGCATCAGTAGAAATCAGCTGGAAGACCCTTACTGATTTCAGTAAGCCTTGTACTTCACTAATTAGAATGTGTAGATGTCTATCTTTTCACGAAGCAAGTCAGTAGTACAATGAAAGGGTGGAAAGTTAATGATACACTTGAAATCGCAGTATGTGGCTGAATATTAAATACTGTTTAGATAGGCTGAGCTACTTAGAGTGATGCAACCTCAGTTAAATACTGAATTGCTTCATCTTACTGAATTATTTTTCCTCTGTGTTCCTTTTTTTTTTTCTTCAAAAAGTGTTTCATATTTTTTGTTCAAATACTTTCCTGTTTGAAAGAGTACTATAGGACACTGTTTCAGATAAAAATATAAACATGGGAATAGTCAGTGTTTTTTTGAGTCTGCTATTGGCTGTCCTTGTTTGTGATTATGATGCTATTTATTTGTATAACTGTTTATTTTAACCAACTATAATTTTGGGAGATACCTATATGAAATACATCATATCAACAGGTAAGCCATGTATAAAAGTCTAACAATATCTTTCTGCCTATCTGGAGTAAATTACAGGGCAGTAACACTAAATACTGTAAGTTATTACCCTTGAAATTTGAATCTCTGGCACTATATTTTATGTTCTCTCCAGATCATTCATGAAGGAATCTAAATACAGTCCTTAGTGTATGGTTTATAGATTACACAGGCAAGCTATTCTCCATGGCAAAAATGGCAAGATATAAAGTGAAACTACCAAAATCCTATTTAATATAGCCATCAACAAACAGAATAAATGGTTTTAAAATTCTATATTTAAACAAATAGGAAAGGATAAGTGGAAAAATGATGTGTGTGAGAGGCATTGACACTGCAGGTACTTGGTGCAGCAGAGAAGGGAAAGGAGTCAAAACTGAGGGGACCTGGTTCAACCCTGCGTGAAAGCAATTGCAGACTGATCTAGTCACTCATAAACTGATCATGAATTCAGAAAAGCCTCTAATAATTTTTTTTTTTTGTGAAAAAGAGTCAACAAAGATACGCTGTACACATTTACAGTGTGTATTCTGGAATGATCCTTGCCTAGCTGAAGTGCAGAAAAGGAGTTTTACAACATCCCACAAAGGTGAGTAACACCAGTTTTCACAATTTATTTGACGTTTCAGGTGAAAGTCATCTGAATTACACAGAATAGCCTAAGCTGGAAAAGGGATTTTAGAGATCATTTTAATCCAGCCTCCCTGCCGCCAGGGACGCCACCTCTCGACTAGATCAGGCAACACATGGGGACCGAATTACATGACTGGGCCCACTGTCAACCTTAGATGAGTGGCAGAGATGAAAATAGATTTTAAGGGTTCTGGTTTTCAAGTTTTAAACCAGATTACTAAATTGTATCACCACTGTATTACTTACTCAATTTCTTTCTGACACTCACAGTGGGAATAGAGTTCATCCCTTTCTGGATAGCAAATATTTTCCTGTCCTGCTGTAGAGCTAACAGCATTTTAACACAAGAAGCCCTTCCATTTCTGCCTCTGCATGGGAGGAAAAGCCTATCCATCCAGGAGTTCATTTAATGACAAGCTGAGTTCCAAGGTGTGTTTTTCAGGGTAGTACAATGTATATAAAGGGTCAGAAGAGAGCAGCTATCTGCTTCGGCTCACTTCTCAGAAGACTGGCCAGCTGTCTCCCAGCATAAAGTACGCATTGAGACAGCTGGACAAAGTCTTTCAGAAACATGTGGGAACAACATATGTGTTGTTACAGGTCACTTGGTTACTCATGCTGTGGAACACCTTGTAATTCCTGCCCGTGGACTCATGCCCTGGAGACCAGTCCATATTAGCTTGCACCATGGGAAATTAACTGATAGGCAAGGATTCAGCTATGCCTTAATTCAATATTTAGCAATATGTTGAGGAAGTGGCTAAGTCTGACAGAAAAAATTAGCAAACAAAAGAGCTGGGTGCCAGATGTAATATAAGATGGATGAACGGCTTTGGTGTCTGAGTGGTACTTCTGGGAAATAAACTTCGGATGTAAAGTCTGTTTGCTTCTTTAACATTGAAGTTTTACTTAGTTTGGAAAGTATTATACAATTTGTTCACTGGCATTTTAGAAAATAATACAGCCAGCTTTTTTTAAAAAAAATATTTTTCTCTTCTGACCAAATGACATGAAAATAGTTTTTGTATGATCTATTCTTAAAGTGTGCCACTAGTTTTACTCTAATAATCTATTACCTTATAAATGTGTTGCTTTCTAATGGTGTGATGTCCATTTTTTAACCAATATTTGCAACAAATCTGCTCACAGAGAAATCAATATCACATATTTTAATTGTTTGATTCATGCTCTTCTTTCTGTCTTGTTTTAGGAAGTCTTTAAAGCAGGTTGAGAAATGGCATGAAATTGGTATCCCACTCACAAACAAAAACCGCGTGCAAGTTCAGCATATTTCTAGGACTAATCTGAGTCACATGACTTATTCTGTTTCATGCAATTTAAACAATACTGAACTTATCACTCTGAAAAGGAATGGAGATGTTGTTGTAACAAAAATTAAAAATGAGATAGGGTAAATTGTCATTAACTTTAAACATGAGTTTCTTTAACTGAAGCACAGAAAGAAAAATATGTGTTATATTCTTCTCTAATACATGTTTTTATTGTGTTTCCATTTACTGGCACCTCTTTAGATTTTTCCCAGACGTTTTTCCCAGAGTTTGTCTGGCCTGTGCCTATACTGAGTATGTTACAAAATCCTTTCCTCCCTAGAGAGTACTTTATTTACAGTAATTGCTTTTGTTTGTTTTCTTGTTTCATCTCTGTCAGTTCTTCATCTTGCACTCAACTCTGATCTAATATTGTGCATTTCTAATCTTACAAGTACTTCTCAATTTGTTTCCATTAGTGTTCTGTAAGATTTTTTTACTAAAGTTGTCAGCAGCCTTTCTTAATAGACAATACAGATTCAAATAAAACTGTTCCCAACTCTGTAGCTGCTCTCTTATACACTTTTCTTTCTACGTGCAAGTAGTCAAAATAAGTAATATTCTTCATAAACGTATTTAAATACACTAGTACTTGAAAGATTAGAACTTTATCCAGAATTCCAAGTATAATGAAAGAACAAACACAGTAAGATAATAACTCCACAGAGGAAGACTGTATTTCAGGTATTATGGCCATATGTATAAATGCATAAAATATGTATCTATAAAAGTCTAATAGGAGATGAGACTTTCTTGTGTCGGTACTTGTAAGGTGCAGCTCTGTCTCTTCTTCCCGGCTCTGCCACAAAAGAACCGTGCTTCCTGCCCTGCCTCTGGCCACGTTTTTTAGGCTATCAATAATGGAACCCCTATGAGTCGATAATAGAGTATCCTACCACACTGAGAACACTGTCTTGTCTGGTGACAACTAATATGAGTGTAATAACTTTAATGGCTAAACACACATGCAAACAGCAGGTTCCTTGGCCTCAGGTAATTATTTTTCACAGCGAGATCTAGATCCTGTCTCTTTTTTCCAGGCTAGCACTCACTGAATGAGTGGCTTTCCATAATCATTCAGTCTGAGGAACTTTAGGAAAGAAAGGATACTTGAAAAAATGTTTACAAAACTTAAGAATAAAAAAATGCAACTTCTGATTTACAAATGTGATGAAAAAATTAAGAACATAAGTAAGAGAACAGCTAAACCACTGTTCAAATTATGAACTGTTTAAACTAAAGTTTAAGCTAAGATATATAACTAGGAGCAATTTCATTAGTTACAGAACAAGACTAGATCAGTACATTCTCCCTTTAAAGTCAGAAATTCTGTACCCTATCCAAATTCTTCATCTTTGTTTTAATCTATTGTAGAAAGCAATGAGGTCATAAACATTCTTGAAATAAGGAGTCTAATAACTGTGGGTTTTTTTCTCTCTTTTCAATTCTGGAACATTGCCTTGACTATTTATTTGAAAGGTCTACTAACATAATGCTTAATAAATATTCCTCTTTAATAAATATTCTTTTTTAAAAAACTTTTTAATTGACTTTTTTGTTGTTGTTCTTATTATTATTTCTAAGCATATACATTCAGAATCTATATTCCCAGCACACACATACGTGATCTCGTTTTCCCAGGATAAATGAAGAAATCTGCAATTAGTTGTAAGAACCAGCACTGTTTTCTGAGACTATATTACGGCTTCCAGTCAAACAAATTCCATAGCCAGTTAAAGTTGCATCTTCTTTTAATATAAAAGTTCAAGGACACTATCACTTTGCCAAGAGGGAAAAAAACTCACCCAAAATAAACAAAACAGTGACAATAAAAAGAAGAAAAAAGTTACCACAAAGAAAAGAATAAAAATATGTTTCTGTTCAAGTGGGCTATGAAAATTATCTGCAGTTGTACATTGATCTTCAAAAGAGAATGTTAAGGAACAATGAATTCAGTTTTCATCTGACTACTATTGGTTTAACAGTAAAATATCCGTACTTTTTTAAACATTTCTCATTACGTCAAGTCAAATCAGAAGTCAAGGAAAACAAGTCAAAGTCTTCCTTTATGTTCAGTTTGCTTTGAACCAGCTCCTATGTCAATGTAATTAAAGAGAGAAAAGGTCTGATACCTCACAGACAGTAATTTCTTTGTTAAATTTCATTATAGATATCTCCACTCTGTGTTTACCTCCTTCTCCTGAAGTTTAGGTGTCTAGTTTGAAGGAAGGTTGTGAAATTCTTTGTGAGATAAGTGTTAATGATTAGTTAACAGAAATCTTACCTGTCCATGTCTGCACAATAATTGAAGTATCTGTGGTGCATTTCAGTTTCAAGACAAGGTGAAATTCACATGGCTCACATTCTCTATTATTTAACTTCCCTGACCATTCTAAGAGAATTTTTCTAAATTCTTTGAGCATTTATGTTGTTATTATTAATCTCTCCAAAAATTCTGAAAAAAATACCAAGATATCTGATGATAGCTGTAAAATCTGTATTTTTCTAACACATAAGTGTAAGAAGAACAGTACAAAGAGAAAGAGGCATGGTTAAGTGTTAGCTTCATGGTCTTGTTATCCCTGTTTCTGGGAAACATTTACTCTATTAAATGGAATTTTGTGTCTCATTTCTTCTCAGCAGTGAGCAGTGAGTGTTCCCATAAAATTCCACAGTTATTTGGGTTTCCTGAAATCATTAAAGAATTTGAATTTAAAATTCCATTGGTGTGTGCATGATGGATTAGTCATGCAACTCTTAGAAACAATAGGTGTTATGAATTTACTCCATTGCACATGATCTAGGAACACACACCCTTTAAGGATGAAGACCACGTTTGGTTTGGTTTTTCTTAAAAAAAAAAAAACAAGCAACATGTGGAGAGAAACAAAATAATGAAAAACTTAAACGGATTTTGAAACTAGACACTAGACTTTAGTGTTCTCTCAGCCATAATGTTAGCTGCTAGAAGACAAAAAAGTCATATACTAGATATAAGCAAAATGCTTGGTCTCTAGATGTATCTTTAATGAAGGAAGTACCTATTTTGGATTAACAGAAGTAGATATTTTACAGATATTTTGGGGAAAAACACATGGAACTGAATGGAAGTCTTTACAATCCTTACATGTGAACTCTCTCCACTAAGATTTTTCTAAGCATTTGTTACTGAGAGTCACAAATTCTTCCTAAAGTTCAAGTTCATTGACCTATTAATTTATAACTATAATTTAAGGTATTATTTTTCAGATGACTGTTTAAGCAGCGCTGCACAGAGGTATATGGAGAGCATGTGACCCTGTCCCTTTGTCCACAAAATCTCTAGTAAGCAGGGGTTTGCAAAAAAATGTGGAAAATAAAGCTGGTAGAGAGGGCAGAAAACATCTCGTATATTTATTTTGCTAACAAATGTGACCTTGCAATTTCTGGTATGTTTTTTTTTTTTTGCTCTCCTGTCTCAGCAAGCAAAACCACAGGCCCCAAAAGAAATCCAATTTCTTTGTTGCTGTATTTTTGACGCCAGTTGCAAATGACATTGTGGTGCAAACAGAGATGAGTTTTATGTTAGAAAGGCTGTTCAGAAAATAATCCCCAATCAGCTGCAAATTATTCAGTTTTTGTAACAGTTGATTTAGTAAACAGGGTGCCAAGATTGAAAATCACTGAATTATGGTTTGAACTGTAATTACAACTGGATTTCTGACCTTCTAGATTTCTAAATTCTGAAGTTTTTGTTTTACTTTCAATTTCACAAAAAAAACCTAAGAAAACATGATGTGTAGTAGGAACCTTTTTCAGTCAGTACAGTTAGATATTTGAAGAAAAAATACTCAAATTGATATATGTTTTCAAAGGTTATTGCAATTTAAAACAAAATAGTTCGAATGCCATTTTGCTTCAAAGAATAGACCCTAAGTTTATATTTTGCTCACACGACAGCTTTCTACCACAACTGAGAGCTTTTCTGAGTCATTTCACTAGGGTATGTTAGGAAAAAAGAACTAACATGCTGATGTGAAAATGGTTAGCTGTTAAGGCTTGCTAAAATTTACAGGGAGATTATCACATGTACAGACCTGGAGAGATACTCAATTTTTGTTAAAAGTATTTAGATTCATGTTACACAAATTGTCTTTTTTACTTTGCTAACTAAAGCACCACCTGCAACCATCATCATCATGGCTAGGCCTCACGAACGAAGATATGGGAAGGGCTCTACCCACGCTTGCTACAAGCGCGCTGATGGCTAAAAAAGCCGATGCGGGATAGGCAAGTCCGGTTGCAAAAGGCACAGTGGAAAGTCTCCTTAGGCGGTATTGGTGAGGCATGGTTCTTTCTGCGTTGTCTTTTCTCCTGGAGACTAACTCTACGTGCGTTCTCAAAGGAGGCAGCAGCGTTATGGATGGTATGTCTGCACGTGTCCGGATTGGAGGCCACAGTGGACCACTGAGGGTAGTCAATATTGCAAAAACTGAGGTGTTGTTTCAGAGAGTCCTTG
>NW_009726940.1:23918-31118 GCF_000703405.1 Apaloderma vittatum | reverse complement strand
TCGGTACAAACACGGCGGCTGCCAAGAAGCCGAGGGAGCTGGTTTTCCCCCGAGCGAGGGGCTGTAACTCCCCACAGACGTTTTCAGGGCAGAGACACGGCCGCGACGGGGCCAAGAAAGGCCAGACTCTGACGTTTCGGGTTAAAAATCTCCAAAATAAATTAGTTAGGAACTATACAAATAACAGGCTTACAGTCTCCCAGCACAGTTACGGAGCCCTTCAGCACTGCGGTTCAGATCCAGCGCGTGTGGGGCGAAAAGGAACGAGCAGGAAGAGCTTGACACAGCCTCTGCGCGTGCCACGGCTAAAATAAATCGTGTTTCGGCTGGAGCGATGCTCTGAGGAGCTTCAGGCCGCGGCACAGGATGACCGAGGTGTGCTCCCTGCAGATTTATCGCAGCCAGGACTCCTCCAAGTCTGTTTTCTGCTGTGCCCAAATACCAGCTGGAGCGTTTCGCATTGACACCCAGGCTATGGGCAAGCACCTCATAGATTTTGTCCCGTAATACATTCATCACATTTGTATATTAAAAACAAAAACTGCCTTTGCAGCTGTTTTTTTTTTTTAAAAAAACCCCCCACATTGTAATTACAAATTTTGTGTAAAGTCCTCGGGAAACAATCAACAATGGGATAAGTTACAGTGCAGAAAAATTTAAAGAGAGAATTCACAAAGCTGAATAGAAAAAAAAAATCTGACCTATAATAGAAATTAAAAAGTAAGAAATCAGCCAGATA
Organism: Apaloderma vittatum; assembly: GCF_000703405.1. NCBI lineage: Eukaryota > Metazoa > Chordata > Aves > Trogoniformes > Trogonidae > Apaloderma > Apaloderma vittatum. The sequence goes on along the minus strand of NW_009726940.1, from coordinate 30,379 downwards.
ATAAAATAATTTTGCTCTAACACCCAGCCACTAATATGATGATATTTCCAGGCAGGATCTGAACAATGGAGAAGAAAGTACAGATTTAATTCTACAAATCCTCTTTTGCACCTGCTGTTCTTTGGATCTTCACCTGCTAAAAGTGCACCAGCCCCCCGGGAACTGCCTGACAGGAGTTCTTGGAGGTGACTGAAAGTTGGTGTCACTGAGCTGCTTTTGCCCACCTCGGCTGCTACGTGCCACAGGAGCAACAACAAGGGAAAACTTGTAAGAACAGCGAAGGGGCTTTCATTCCATCGTTGCTCTGAACTGCTGTGTGTACTTAGACAGCTCCTCAGCTCGATCCTGAAGTTCTCTCCTGGCATCAGCGTTTGGATACTGTATTGCAGCATTTTTGGTGGCGAGAGCCAGATTCTTCAAGAGGCTGCAAAACCGGCTGCTGCTGTGGAGAATGTCATTCCGAGCATCTCTTTCTTGAGTTTCCTGGCAGAGAGAATCCACCAGCTTTTGTCCCACCATAATGATCAATTTGCTGTGGGATATGAAGACTTCAGGTGGCTGGTTGTTGCTCAGACTACTAGTAAATACACCAATTGCCTTATGAAGTGCACCGAAACACAGCTTGCAGTGTTCTGGGAGAGAGATTTTCCTTGCAGAGTCCTGCTGGCTTTGTGTTACAGTCTTTTTTGCAGATGGTAGAACCTGGAAAAAGGTTAAAAAAAAATAGTCTCAGCTTGGTGGCACTCTTGATTGTTTCCTTATTTGCTCTAACCTATATTCTTCACGTGTTTCTTCACTCAGAGGGAGTTCTGTTAGCTAATAGTCTCCAAATTGGCTCAGCCTAGGAGGCTTTTACAATCATTTCTCTTTCCATAAGGTACTGGATGTCAAAATGGTATTTTCTCCTGATTGCTTTTTTCCCCTCCCTAATGAAATTTTACTGAATGTGATTTTAATAATGGATAACACACGAAGTGCTGTAGCTAAACATCAATCCTACAGTCTTCAAGCTTTCAGATGGTGCAAAACATTCAGACTTGATCTTTAATGGTGCTGACTTCATGAGGATTCTGAATGATTAAAACTCCACAATAACAAGAGAGTCAATCATTTTACCAGTGCACAACAAGATATTTTGTAATACTAACGCTCAGTCTTATCTCAGATTATACACACGGTAAGCAAATAAATGGTATGACTTTACACTAGAGTGGTTCCTTACATTTGAGGAAAATAAATGTTTTGCACCGGTTTTCAGCAGTAATTCTAAGAACTAATGCTGGGAAAATGAGCTACGATAAAACAAATAGATCTCTTACGTATATATATTTGTGTCCAAATGCAAATTATTTTGAATTTTAGCAAGCACAGAAATCAAGGACTAGGTGTCCTTATAAAAGTGATAGTTTTCAAAATCAGAAATACCTTTGGTTTTGAGTCTGTACTCTTCTTTGCTACTTCTTTACCTGAAATGATTTTCTGTGCCTGTTAGAAATCAAAATGAAAGCAAAGTTGAAATGTTTTATATAAAATATTTAAATGTGTTTTCCTGTTGCTTTGGGGGAGACAACTCCTTGCTATGCAGCCTTCATATTACGGACAACAACGGTACATTTATTTGAAGCAACTGTAGTTTTCTAGGATCCAAGACTGAAACCAACATCAACAAAACATAACATTTCCTAAATTCTAAGGGCAAGCCAGCATTCCTTTGTGAAATCAAGAGAATTATATTCTCAGTAGGCTTTTCAGTAATTCTGAGGAGAATGATTCTAAGAAAGATCCAAAATTTTTCTATCAAATGTAATATTTCACAGTAAGAGTTTTATTTGTTAAATCAAAATTTTCTGCAAAAGCATACTTTCCAATACCCCTCAAGTTAGAAGGTTAACATCTCTTCTCTGGTCATGCTAGAATCAAACACACAAAATGTACTGCAAGAAGAGAACTACTGCTCAAAAGAGAAGAAACAAATTGCTAACTCCCAGCTGAAAGCAGTCTCTCAAATGCATTTAAACAGGCAAGCTACGTTTTTTTTCCCTCAGTGCTGGCTGGCTGGCCACCTGAGTAAATTTTCAAATGCCAATTCTCTCTATTACTTAAGAGTACTGATCATTCTGTATGTGCCATCTCGCACTCTTAACAAAATCTTGAATTCCCATAAGGTCTGGAAAAGAGGAGGTACTGCAAACTGCATTTGCCACTGGTGTCAACATAAATAGCGCTAATAGCTAAACGTCTGCGAGGGATCAAGGCTACAGGCAGTTAACCCCAGTTATACTAACCTGTAACTGAACGTAATCACAATCTTCAGTGGCATTTTCATTTGGTTTCTCAGAAGAGACCTGACTTTGGTTGGGTTTATCAGGAGTATTTCTTTGAAGCGAGTCTAGTTCTATTCCTCTTGGCACTGTGATTTGTTTTGCCATTTTGTGTTCTGGATTAGCTTTTGATTGCTTTGTTTCTTGTTCCTTCTCATTCTTTCTGAAGAGAAGCTTTCCATTGGCAATGATGATGGATACAAATCTCTTGATGTCATCTGGAATCGTGCGGGCTACCATGACGAAGCGATCGAGATCATCTGGGTTGTTCTGAGGTTTCCTGAGGACCAGCACCTCTAGCGACCAGCTGCAGTTGTTTAGAGCTTCTCTTGTTTCTGTTAAAATTTTGAATGAGTTCATAAGAATTTCTAGCTGTTTTTTAATTCTGGTCTGAAGGTTGTTATCAGTGAGGCAAGAGGCATTTCCCTTTACGACTTCGGCGAAGGCCACGAATTCTCCCAGTGATACTTTTATGTGATCAACTGCTCTACGGATTTCTTCAATGCTTTTCTCTAGGTGTTCTGGTAATCTCCATTTACTACTCACAAAGATCATTAAACTTGCAACTGAGCTGGATACACCGTGCTGCAATCTAGTCAGTGTCTCTATGGCTGCGTCAAGGTCCAGTTTAATTTCTTTGGCAGGCTCCTCTGATGATGACATAGGAAAAGACTCAGCAGAAGAGTCTGAGGATGTAGAGAGTGTGTTGCTTCTGCTGCCCATGCTAGAAACAGATAATCTGTCTTGTTCTAATCTGGCATCTCTTGAGAGCTGTGGAGGGGCACCGTATGCTTGGTCTCCAGAACTCTCTCTAGTTTTTTCCATCTCTTTCTTGGACTGCGCAGCAGTGGGCAAACCTTTTGGAATATCATAAACATTCCCTTTGGAGATCTGATTCTCAGTCTTTGGAGTCAGGAGACTTGGGGGCACATCACAGCTACCATTTTGTGGCAAAAGGAGCACATCTCGTGAGGATGGAACATCGTAAAGATGGATGTCTGGAAAGGTTAATTTCCGTTGCGTTGGCGGAACATCATATAATTGTTGGTTTACAACTTTGCCTTCAGTATTTGCTGTTAGCGCCTTGTACCTGGCTGGTGGTATATCGTACAGCACCTGGTTCTCCAAGGAATGACCAGAAAGGTTTTGTTTCAATCCTGTTTTTTCAGGTGACACTGGAATATCGTAAATCCATTCTGACTTCCGAGGATTTGGCAAGGTATTGTAATGGCCCCAGCACTTTTTCTGAGATTCATTTTCTAAACTGTCAGTTTCTCTTTTGGGAGGGACATCATATAACTGCAACAGAGCACAGGATTTATAAACTGCATTTTTAAACAAGAAATGAGAAAGAAAACTGAATTCCCAGAGCATGTAAATATATGTAACTGCAGTAATGTCAATGAAACTGCATCGCAGAAAGGCTAGCCCATATTTTTTATTTTCTTTCTAAAATGCACAAGCTGCACGTATGAAGGTTAAAATATTTTGAGCACCGGTGATGAAATCATACAGCAGTGTCCCCAGCCAGTAAAATCTGTAGGCTCTTCCTGGCTTCTTTGGGGTGAGAAACTCAAAGTTCTCTGGAATGGCTACAGGAAAGGTGAAATGCCAGTTTATTAGTAGGCAATGTTAAACACTCAGTTTTACAGACTGAAGGAGGTAAGATTTTATTAGCCTCTCCCTAAGAAGCTAATTGATTTTCCAGTGTCCCCAACCCCATTCATATGCAAGCCCTGACAAAAAAAATGACAGACACCACTGGCTATTCTCAAATAACTTCAATGAGTTTACATTTTTACTTGATACAGGTTTGGTAAGATGGGTTCAGATCTTGCCCAGTGCCTTAAAAATACGTGCACGTACAGCTGTAGTCTAAACTGGAAACGGCAAATGCAGGACCACTTGTGTATGAAAATCCAGACTAATACTAACGGGCACTTCAGGAGAGAGAGCCCCTGGATGCCTCACAAGCACAAAGCACAAGCATGGGGGAGTGCAAAGAACTAGAGCAGTGTGCAGCAGTGTGAAACAGCTGAGGGCACCGCTACATAATAAAAATTTTAGAAAGAATTGGCCAGATCAGGCTTTCCCATCTGCAGAAAACGTGCGTGAGAAAGGGAGCCCAGAGAAGAGAGTTTCAGACGAAAGCCTGATTTTTCCAAATTCCCCACGAACAAAGAATTCTAAGAAAATCTGATTTTGGAAGCAATGATAAACTATGTCTCTGAAAGGAAACCTGCTCCCAGGCGGCTGCAGCTGGTCGGTACAATTGCTAACAGCCATAAAGATGTTGGCAATGCCAGCTCCAGGGAGCAATTGCTCATATGCCAGCGCCCCAGTTCTGGGTCGCACCAGGCCTGTCACTGCTGGACAGGCTTTGTGCAAGACTGGCTTCTCCAGTCATGTTGCAGCTGTAAACCTACAGCACTTTTCTTTAAATCCACAAAACCAGGAAGCCTCAGGTTTCCTGTGCTGGGAAGGTCTGCCCTGAGATCCTGCCCTGGTGTGTGTGTGCCAAGGATCCTGTCAAAATTCTCTTGGATCCTAAAAACCATTCAGGAAACCTGAACTACTTGGCACTCAACTAATAACGAGCTTCCATCGGGGCAATTTTTTTTTGTTGTGAAATTTTAGATCAGCCCGTTATTCAAGGGTGGTACTTTTCAAACAGTGAGGAGATGAGAAGCCTGAGCCCCCCCAAAACCAGGTGTGCTCCACTCCCAGAAAGGGTGACAGGAGAGTGCTGCATGGACTGGGGACAGTTAGCTTCTGTCTGCGTAAATGTTGTGGACATCCAAGAATGTAGGGTATTCGCTTTTCACACTGTCATAAGAAGAAGTTAAGGCAAGAGATCTTGTTGCCTGCAGCTGAAAAACCAAATGCAAATACAGTGGTAGTGCTAGTCCTGGTGGGTACCTTGACTGTCCGGGACTCAGGTACACGTGACTAACATCATAGCAATGAGAGATTATTCTCTTCACAGAATCACAGAATGTTAGGGGTTGGAGGGGACCTTGAAACATCATCAAGTCCAACCTCCTGCCAAAGCAGGATCACCCAGAATAGGTCACACAGGAACGCGTCCAGGTAGGATGGAAAGTCTCCAGAGCAGGAGACTCGACACCCTCTCTGGGCAGCCTGGGCCAGGGCTCCGGCACCCGCACAGGGAAAAAGTTTCCCAATGTTTTTGTGGAACCTCCTGTGCTCCAGCTTGTATCCATTGCTCCTTGTCCTATCATTGGACATTACTGAGAAGATTCTGGCTCTGTCCTCCCGACACCTTTTACATATTTATAAACATTAATATGGCTACCCCTCAGTCTCCTCCAAGCTAAAGAGACCCAGGTCCCTCAGCCTTTCTTCAAAAGGGAGAGGTTGCACTCCCTCATTATCTTTGTGGCTCTATGCCAGACTCTTTCAAGTGTTTCCCTGTCCGTCTTGAACTGAGGGGCCCAGAACTGGACCCAATATTCCAGACATGGCCTCACTAGAACAGACTAGAGGGGGAGAAGAACCTCTCTCGACCTACCAGCTACTCCTGCGTGATGCCGTGGGGCGTCTTGTGCGGGAGGGCACTGCGGGCTCATGGCCATCCTGCTGCCCACCAGCACCCCCAGGGCCCTTTCCCCCTTACTTACATTATCTCCTGGTGAGTCTTTCTGGATAAGAGCTCCTGCCTTTTCTGGGCTGGGCAGGATGTTGGACAGTGGCTTCTGCTCCTCCTGGAAACACTCGATGGCTCTGACCAGCGCAGAGCCCTTTCGTGCGGTGGGTGGAGTGGCACCGCTCTGGTCAAGGGGAAAAAAGTGCAGACAGAGCAACTTCAATCCTTTTTTAGAGTCCACTGAAGACTTTGGTGGAATCAAAGGCTTTCAGGTCATACACTGCACAGCTCCTGGTGTGGACAATGTGTCAAACTCAACCTGCTGCGAGCGGCTTGAGCTCCTTCCCGCAAGCCACGACCAATACGCCTGGCTTTGGGTCTGAGTAGGGATGACCCCCCTTATGCAGAGTGGGTAACACAAAGGAGTTTGTGGATAATTTAATAAACGAATTACAGTGGGCTCAACCCTGCACCACTGCCGAGGGCAGCAGGACGCACGGGAAGGCTCCATGGATGTGCTCCAGCCCCCCCCC
>NW_009726940.1:12748-23887 GCF_000703405.1 Apaloderma vittatum | reverse complement strand
ATTTGTGTGGCAGGTGATGGGCTGGAGCTTGATGTTGTCCCATCCAGGTGACCTGCATAGGCTGCAGTGAGATGTACAGGATATGTGACATTCATTCTCCCCAGGGAAGCACAGTATCAAGAGCAAGATCATGTAACAGGAGCTTCTGTGGTAGATGCAAGACCTTGCCCTGAACACATTGTGGTTACACGATCTGATCCTTTGTCTTCTGTTGCCGGGAGGCTGGTAGTGTGGGTGACATTTAGTTTCTTTTTGTATGTGCACTAGTGACTCTTCTGTAAGCATCTTGAAGTATTCCCCGTCAAATGACAGAGAGACAAAGTGTATTTCCTGATGGATAAACCAAGGCAGAGAGGCTGATGCTCTGATACTGAGAATTCATCTGGAACTGAGTCATGGTAACACTGAAAGTGTTTATTAGAAACTTACCGAATTTAAGACACATTTCTCCAAACATCTAACAAATAGAAAACTAGTCTAGGTTTTGAACTTCCCTGAAAACACAAGGCTTTCTGCCAAATTTTACAACAAGCAAAAAGGGAAATGCTAGAATTTACTGTCAGATCTGTTCTGAGGTCCTACAGGGTCCCAGCTGCAGCGAGGGGACCATGGCAGGACTCACCTGCGTGAGCACGGACTCCCGGCGCTGTGTGGATGGAACATCGTACACCTCACTCCTGATATTTGGGACAGAAGCCCGGCATGCTCTCGGCAGAGTAAGCAGGTGCTTTTAGGGGAAAAAACCAAAACAATAATAAGAAAGCTGCAGTGAGCAGTAAGGTCAGGATATCTTAGAAAACTTAATTAGCTGAACAGGCCACCAGAGTAATCACCCTGAAGTGATTCAAAACCTTTCGGCTTTTCACGGATAGTGATAAAGAGGAACTGAGCTTACAAGCAGACATGGTATTTTTCCCCCATAATTCTCCTTTGACAACACTTCTGCTCTATTTCAGATAAGATAATAATTGGCACAACGAATCAAAGGCTTGTTAAGCAAGGGAGAGAAAAGATTTGGAGAAAATCCAGCTTCAGTTATCACTTAAATCTTTACCCTAAAGCAGAACTACTAAAAAAACTAAGGAAGTGGGGGAATTTCTACTTCTCCAGACTCACAAAGCTGTAAGGTCAGGCCACATTTAGTGGGAGTAAGAGCAGCAAAGGACATGGAGAAATTTCTACTTTTCCAGACTCACAAAGCTATTAGGTCCAGCTGCATTTAGTGGGAGTAAGAGCAGTAAAAAGGTACAGGCTGAGGTGCATTATTTTGTAGTTATGAAAAACCGACTCATTTGGCAGGAGCAAACACAGTTACCTCGATGTCCTGTCCAGGTCCGTAAACAGGTAAGTCTGATATGGGAATTACATTATTCAGGTAATTTACAGACTGATTCTCACGTTTGCTTAAAACATTGTTTTAAGAGCTATGACCAGATCTGTGGGACAGTTAGTTAAGATGCCAAAATATGGATATTGGGAAAGGACTTTTTTAAAATCAACCCCAAACCCATGAAGTTTTGCTCATTTAGCATGGCTTTCGCCTGGCTCTCTGCAGCTAGTATTGTAAACTACCGGCCCATAGAAACCCCACTGTGTTACAAATAACTACTTAAAATTGGAAGTAGTGTTCTCCATCATGTGAGTGAGTGTTGCAGTGACTAAATTTAGGGGAAATATGGTAGAGGAACAAGACTCCAGCTTTATGACTGCCTGCTGTGTCTTTGTGAAAGCTCCTTGCTCTCATCTGAAGAAAAGGAATGGTGAGTTAAGGCAAATCCCCTGAGCGCTCTGCCCTGTGAGCCGTCTTGCTTGCAAACAGAGGCAGTGGAGACTGCCCTGAGTAGAAAGGGTAAAAGCCATCCTTAGCCCAGGTCTGTTTTCAGATGGACAAATCTTACTCAGGATACAGCAAAAAGGAAACTCACCAAATATGACATCTTAATATTTTTTTAAAGTACATGCACTCACACTAAAGCAAGAAGATGCCCTCTGTAATAGGCAGAAGTGACTAGGCTCTGAGGGATTTTGTTTTATTGCTTTCAATCAGCTCCCTCTAAGACTTACAGTGGCTTTACCCAGCTGCTGAAAGGACAGCTGGGAATGCCAGGAACTTTGCCGGTTGTCCCAGAGGATCTCTGCGGAGCGGTTCGGAGCGCTGCGGATCGTTCTGCATTCGCACGGGCTGTTCATCCCTGAGCCTGCCTGTGCATCTGCTTGTGACCACCACGGTACAGTTGGTGTAACAGCTGTGACATTGTGCAGGAGGCAGCTCAGGCAAATCTCAGCTTCTAAATAATAAAAGTCCCCCCCCCCCCCTTTTTTTTTTTCCCTTTTCGTTAGAGTAAACAAGGCTTAGGTATATAAACTCATGAAATGACAAAGAGACAGGAATAGCCAAGGAGCTCTTCTGTTGGGCCACTCATTCACTCAAATAATAACAGATGACATTTTCAGCCTGATTTGCTGGCACAACATAAAAAAAAAATTGCATCAAATCAGATCACAGCAAGTGCAAAAGAGTCTTTTGTACGTATTACTCAGTTTGAGCTTGCAGTTACGGTAACTGTACACAAAGGCTGAATGTGCCAGCTGCAGCACTGAAAATTAGGTTTCAGGCACCAGAGAAGTACAAGGTTTGTCTCTTTTCCAGCAACTATTTGCCACCCAGAGGGAACCAGCACCTCGGTTTCCATAATTTGCCTTTCAGCACAGTGGGATGAAAGCTAGCTGACCGAGCCCCATAAATCAAAGGACCATTAAATCAGCCTGAAAAGCTGTATACTTCAGGACTGAATTTCTTCCTTTTCCTTTTTTTGATTAACATTTCTAACATATTTTTTCATGCATGGAATAAATAGCCACCTGGGGCTGGAGAGCTCACAGGACTGAACAAAAACTTGTACTTGAACTCCCTCCCCACCTGCTCTATTTACCTTTCATTATTAAAAGATTCCCCACTCATGCTGAAGAAAGTGTAAGTTGTTTTTTTAATGTTAAGATGCTTGATGTAACATTAAGTTACATTTTCAATTTACATATTTCATCTGAATGCCCAGAACAAGGAGCAGGGAGAAAGAAGAGGCCGGGCAGCTGGGGTGAAGCCCTGGAAAGCTCAGTTTGCAATTCCCCTCCAAAACTGGAGGGACTGGTGGCTGCTCTCATTCCATACACCCTGGTCACTGCCTCAGCAGCCTGGGAGAGAAAAAAAACCAACAAACCAAACAAAACCACCAAAGCCAAAACTAACAAGCCACACATACAATGAAAAGAAAGAAGTTGGGAGAGAAACCAATTCCGACCACACAAGCAAACCCCGTGCCCTCCAGCATATTTATAGCACCTGCTGCTACTTTGAGCAAGCGCAGAGACAACCTTTAGTAGCAGAAGAGAGTAGCAGCAGTGCTCTGAGCTTGCTGAGGTGCTGGAAATAGTAGAAACTAGTCCAAAGGCAGCAATCATACAGTAAAAATGGTTGGTTTGGGTTTTTTTCACCTTTTTTTTTTTTATACTTTTGTTTGTTTGTTTGTTTGAGTTACAAATCATGTTTCTGTGCTGGTGGATGCAAAGACCCCATGTGTGCCCAGAGGACTCTGGATAGATGCATGCTGTAGATCATCACACTTCTGTGTCATGTTATTTTAACTTTGGAATAGGTTTGTAAATAATTTCTAGATTCTTCCAAGCAAATGGTATATTCTTTACTTCCTGTCCTATATTACAGCTGCTTTAAACTGTCAAAAAAGTGAGGGACTAGAGAATATAGAGACTCTCATCTGTTGCCCAGAGCAGTATTTCTCACATAATGCTATAAACTGTAGGAGAATTGAGGGGAGTTTCCTAAACATCATTTATTACAATGGCTTTGCTGCAAATTCCACTAAAATACTCAGGCTAATAGCCTTTATTATTTTCCTGCTCCCAATGATTGTCTTTAATATTAACATTTGTTACTATTATAGCTCCTTATATTCTTACCTGCTGTGTTGAGCTTTGGGTCCTTTCACTGAGCAGCTGCGCAGCCAAGGCTGGGACCTGATATATTCCCGGGGCAGGCGGAGCGGAGACCTTGGCTGGAGATTTAACCCACCCCTCCATCTTCTCGTAGGTGGATGACGCCACGGTCGGCTTGGGCACAGAGGGAACCTGGTAGATGTTTTGTTGGCCTGTGGGCGACTCTGCGGAGTCGCTGCGGGTGGCAGGAGGCAACAGGGCAGCCCGAGAGGCAGCGAGGAGCTGGAGGCGGTTGGCGGGGGCCAAACCCTGCCTGCCGTGGAGGGAGCATTTCCACCAGCCCTCGCTGCCAATGACGTTTTGGTCCAGGACGGTCAGGATGTCTCCTCTGCGGAAGGCCAGCTCATCTGAGCACTCTGCCTTATTGTCGTACAGCGCCTTCGCCAAGGTGGTCTGGGGAGAGGGAGAACATTGGCATTGCACTGTTACCTCAACAAGTGTTAATTAGTTTCTGGTTTGGTGTTTATCTCCACCCTAATTTCAATTTAATTCGAGTCCATGACATTTTTCAGAGAGTTGGTTTCAGAGACTTAAATGTTTGCAACCTATGTCTATTGTTATCTCTTTTCTGCACTGAGCACAGTGATACTGCAATGTATTTCTTCACCGCCTCTCCGCACGAGGCTCTTGAAGAGCACTGCTAACATTCGTTACTTAGAACATCCCTATATAAGAAGGAAGTGCTTTTTGCGTTGCCACTCTGTGAAGTCTTTGTCGCAAACTGCAGCAGAAAATGCATCAGCCATCCAAAAATGGATTGCTACCCAATTTATCTGAGGATTTCAACTGCACATGAAAAAGACTCATTTTTTCTCACCTGAAAACAGAAAAAACCCACAGAAACAAAACCTCAGCCAACTTTGCTTATTTTCCTTTAAACTTTTTCTTTTCTCAGAGCATTATGAAGACAGACCTCTCTGTCACAGCTTAACATGTGCCCAGTGGTAACACCAGCGGCAGGAATACTGCTGAATAGCAGCAATGGGCTGTGGTACCCGTGAAGATCCAGACTCCAGCTAGCTGTGTCCATATCCACCCCAGGCTGCACAGTTGGATCCTACTGAGCATCCAAGGCTAATGATTTATGTGCCACGCTATCTCAGGGAAAAAAAAAAAAAAAAAAAAAATCTAATTATGCACACAGTGACACCAGACAAATGGCTCTGCTGGCTGCTTCCCCACAGGGCAGACCTACCTGTCTTGCATGAAGCCCATAAATTTCTGGCCAAGAGTGTGCAGATCACCACATTTCATTTTGGGTATTTGCTTACTCATTTCAATAAGACAGTTAAAAGGATGAGAAGTATAGCAGCAGGTAGCTTTATTCACCTGAGGCATTGGTGCACGCCATGATGTAATGTTTTTCAGTACAAGATACTATTGGCTTTCAGCTTTCAGATGACGCTGCCTGCTTCCCGGTCAGCAGGACACTGGCTGCGCTTCAGCATTAGTTTCTTATCAGAAAGTGCAAGTAATGTCCAAAGAGATAGCACCCAAATAGGAAACGTGATGCCTTGTATTTTTGTCCAGAGCATTTGCTGTAAGGCAACAGCTGGCTTGGAGCTGCAGCAGAAGCAAACCAATTTGTCAGCTCAGCTGATGAAAATGCCCTGTTGTTCGCTGCACACATTTCTTCACCAGGGTGGCCGTGAACAACGGCCTTTTCATGATACATGGACTTGTCCACCGGCAGCTGCCGGAGATGGACAACAGTCCCATTTACCTTATGTCCTAGCCTGGTTAAAACTGTCTTCTTGCCTCGAACACTGGACTCCGCTTTCTATTTGGACAATGCCAAATAATCTGAAGCACCTGTGTTGAAGTCAGGCGTGTGGGAATCCCACCACAGCCCAGCCTGGGCTTGGGCTTCACACGTTGCAATTGTAAAACCAGGAAAACGGCCAACTTTCCCTATTGTTCATCAACAACACTTCTTGATCTGGCTTAACATTTGATCCCTCATTGTTGAATGATGTGCAGACGTGCTGAAAGACAGACCCTCGTCCTCAGGCCTGAAGAGGATGGGCAGAGGGACACTCTCTCCCTTCTGCAAACACGCCACTGAAACGTGAAGAGCCTTATCCAAGCGCACGCAGGAAACTGGTGGCAGAGCCAGGAAGCCTGAACTCAGGAACTGAGCCCCTGTCTAGTGCGTTAGACAAGAGGACTGTCCTTCCCCGCTGCACCAACACAAAAGAAAATTTAGTTCACAGTGCGGTTTTAAAAGGCATCTAAAATGTTGACAGTGAGCCAGCTAAATCTTTCGTGTTGAAACAGCATACTACACACATCATTGGGCCTTATTCTTTAATTAATCTGTGTATGAACCTATGCAAGTCTAATTTCAAATCTCACTTGTTTTAGAGTAAATATGCTGATTTTCACTAGGTCAAAATTTGGTCTATACACAGTGATAATTTCTGCAGATTATTACAGTAGACTACAGCCTAAGTTATGCAGACTGAGGAGATACTCCTCCCATTCAGCAACAGTAAAACATGGCTGCAGCAGGTATTAGCAGGAAAAATAATTCCAACTGTTCTCTCATCTCTCTTCCTAGGCACTGGTAGGTCTGCTTTGCTGCAAAACGAGTGAAGTGAGAGGACAGCCAGGTCAGTGAAAGCAACAGGGAAGTCTAAGCTCCGTTCAACAGTCACAGAAAGGTTATCAAAACTCAGCTGACCAACATTTCGTTTGGCAATGCCAGATGAGTATATTCAGGGGCGCCTACACCGAATAAAAAGCAAAATTTTCTATCCACTTAGCTTCAGTATTGCACAAGTGCACAACAACATAATTCAATTTTTCATTATTTTGTTTCAGGAGTTCCAGCCATGCCATGGCCATGCTGAGTAAACCAAGGCACTGCGAGGCTGGGTCGGGAACTGCCTCGCTCCTGTCTGTGCCCTGTCCCTCACTGGCACCCAGCCCACAGCCAGCTCCGCAGCTCAGCATCCTACGGGCTCCATCTGCTCAAGTTAAGAAACAGATTACTGAGAAGCCACTGGATGGCAAATCCGTTCCAACTTGCTTTCCGAAGAAATCTCATTTCTGGAGACACTTTTAAAAGAACGCATCCCAGCCAATTGATTTAGTGATCCCAATAACAGTAGGAGCAATTTTATCCGCAGAAGTTACAGGAGGTCCATGGCAGGCAAGTGCCTGATGCCACAGTGGAGAGTGAGGTGTACCGGGTCCGTCCCTGGTTACGTGGAGAGAGGTTTTGCAGCACAGGCTCTGGCTCACCTGATGCGGGGCTATTTCTCAGAAATTGGGCCCCATCTACACCTTCAGCTGTCTAGGACATATGTAAAGCATCACTGTGGCAGCCCCTTTCTATCATGTAACAGAAGCATCTCTGACGTGCCATTAACTATAAACAAGTACTGCATTCCCAGGATCGCAGAGACCTTACGGGATGCTTAGCGAGGAGGAAGCTCTGCTTTGGGGCCAGTGGGATCTGTGTTTCTTCTTTATTACCAGAGGAGCGGAAACCGGCTGTCTAACACTATCATCCACAAAATGCCATCTTGAGCCAGCTGTGTATAGATCGTTGTTATTTTATGTGATCTCGTTAGTGTGTCCTTACAATAACCAACATGTAATAAGTACTAGAGCATCACAGATGAGATCAAAGTGGTTTTCCTCCTTTGATGTTTGTTGCTTGTCCCCCGACAGCAGCCCTGGAAAAAAATCTCCCAAGACAAAGAACATCTTAAAAGCCAGTTCATTGCCCCATGAGCACGCACCTCGGCAGACAGCGCTGCTGCTCTTCTCTCACCGAGCAGATTTCAACAAGACAATGACAGAGCACAGACCTAGAAACAGAGCTTGTGTCCTCTGCAACCTCTTCCCGAGGCACTGCTCTCCCCCATGCAGAGCCCATGACCTCCTTAGAGCAATGCAAATCACTCACATATCTGGAGCCAAGCACACTGAGTAGATTTACAGTGTGAGACCTCTGGTAGCACAGGTTTGGTTAACTTAGGCGTGAAGAAAAGTTCTTGTGCAGCTGGAAGTGTGTCTCCTTTTATTGGAGTGTTGATCAGATGTTAAGATAGTAACCCTCCCTACAAATCTGAATTTTTAAATCTTTATTGTTTGTGTATTCCTTACCCAGTACCGCTCCCACTACAAAACCTTACAGCCCTTGGGAGTCCTCAAAATGAAAGCTGTTAACTCATGTTTATTAATGAAAAAATGGGAATTTTTAATTAAGATAATTGTGCAATTCTATAACGCGAAATTCTATAGTCTTATAACGGGACTACTCACACAGATTGACATCTGTGCTCTGAGCACATGATAAATAACTATTCTAAGGCATCCCCCCATTATTACTAAGAGATCCTGATCCCTCTCCTATTCCGATCTCTGCACAATCATCAGAAAAAAAAACCCTCATAAAATACATGCAAGTATTGATAGAAAAATTCTTCATGATTATCAAAATTATCACCACTATATATATAAAAAAAAAATCTACTGTCTCAAATTTGCTTCTTCAGAAAAACTCCATTGAAATAACCTTAAAAAAGGGATAGTTTTAAACATAGGAGTTTCTTCTGTGGATGAAGATAAATATTTTTCAGCTGCATTTTGCACATAAACAAAATAAATCTGTAAGCACTTTCAGCTCAGAAAAATGGGACTTAAAATATTTGAGAAGGAAAAGATACGACTAAAGACAGCGGGTTGTGTTTGCACAAGTTATGTTCGTGCATCAGTGACACCCTCTGACATGTTTACAGAACTGTTCTCAGTTAATCTCTTCACCTCCGAGCAAAGCTTAAGAAATAAACATTCTCCATTGCCCCCACGCTTCCCAGAGAAGTCCCTGTTAAAGGGCAGCCAAGCTGAATCAATTTAAGTTTTGCCCAGCTCAGTTAATTGCAGACAGAGCTCGCGTGGTCACCAGCCACAGGAGAATTTACCCCAAATGCTCAGATCTTTCTCTACCTGCACGTAGCTCCCTTGCAGCCGCGGGGCTTGCACATCCCACCTGATGTGCAACCTTTTCCGCGACTTGCAGAAGGTCCTTCCACTGTATTTTTTGTTTTGTTCGTGTATTTTGGAAAAGTGTTCTGGTTACACAGATGTTTCAGATCTTTTCTGTACATTTCAGCAAGGAATGAATGTCAGGACTTGCTTTTATTCCCTGTTCATCAGTTAATTGATTTTTGGACGAGGGAACTTGGTGCTAATCAGCACGTTTTATATCCTGAATGTTCAAATTGGTTTTTGATAAAATAAAGAACAAGGAGCTTTTAAACTTCAGGCAGAACCACTTAGAAACTGCGCAGGGATATGCACTACAAGCCAGTTCTGTTAATTTTCCCCCAACTCTCTTTTCTCCACAAGTGCAGTTAATCAAATTCTAGCTCTGTTAGAACTCACAGAAACCCCCACTGTTTTCAGCGCGATCAGGATTTCATCTTCATTCATGGCATTTTTGCACGCGTGGTCTCGTGCACAGGTTAAAGGAAAAATAAGCTGCTATTTCCTGATACTTAAAAAAAAACGAATAAGTGTGTATTTCTGGGTTTTGGTTCCTCCTCCTAGCCAAAGCTTTTTGCCCATATGCACCAATTCCTTTTTTTGAATTCCTAAACATTTTAGTGGCTTAATTATGTTTTACGACAACACTTATTTCCAAGCGTGGATTTAAAGATGCAGAAAGTTCTGACAAGTACCCGTTTTCTCCTTCTGCTCCCCAAGTGATAGGTGCTTCAGAGACTCGTTCGAGCAGGGTCCTTGCTCTCCTTCCTCTGCTTGCCCAAGGAACGGGGAAGAATTCCTAGGACTGAGGAGCAGGCGGCAAGCTTTTCATGTGCAATGACTGCCAGACCTTCTTCCTCCTGGGTGCAGGAGCGTGACAAGACGCCTTCCTCGCATCCCATCTGACCCGTGGCAGAGTTTCTGCTGATTCTCTGGGTGAAACAACAGCGACGGAGGAGGCAGAGGCTCAGGACGGGGGTTTGATTCATAATGAATCAGCGGCAACACCGCAGCTCTCAAGAAGCTGCCGCTTCCGCCAGCTCTCTCAGTGCAGTTATCTTCCCCAAACCATTAATTAGTTAAATTTCTTTTTTAAGACCACCCTTTTGGACAAAGTTGTGTTTATGTGAAATGTTAATATTTCCCTGGGAGAAGAAGTGGATGGTTTTCCCCACCCTCATCTCTGCTCCCGGGCAGCAGCTGCACGTTCCCCTGTCATTAACGTGGGGGCACACGGGGACCGCGCAGACCCTGACCCGAGTCCCAGCTGCCAGAGATCAGCTGGAAGGGCAGGCTCCAGGATTCAGCTTCACGGCCAGACAAATCCTGCTTGGCCCAAAACAAGCTAATGCTGGGTGTCTGGATGCGCACTAGGCTTGAAGTCTGGGCAAAAACATTAACAGATGATTATAAAATTAATTTGATCCATCCACTTATTCCCCCCAAAGCAGGATTTCCTAAAACTGAACACTGCCACCACTCCTTCCCTCTTTTGAGCTTCATGGTCAGTCAGCACTCTAGAGTTCACCAGCTTTCCTGGGCTCGTATAACTCATACCGAAATTACTTGAACTTTTCTTCATCCTCAAGTGACTCAAGTTTTTTTTTTTCCAGGTTCTAGTAATTAGTGCAAAAAGCACCATCTTTTTTCGAGGTAATGCATAGCTCAAGTATTAGTCATTTAAGCTCACTATTTCCAGGAAAATGCAGAAGGCAGGGGATATCCTAACAGCCAGTCAGGGTCATTTGTGGCAGCTTATTTAATAAGGCTTATCACTGCCCAATGTGCATGGTACAAAACCTCACCCTTCTTTACCATTCTGTTCATGCTGATAAAGTTTTGGGGTTTTTTTCAGCTTAACTTGGATTGTATTTTTAAAATTAAGACTGTATTCTCTGTTAGTAACACGCAAGAAAGATCAACAGCATGCTTTGGAAAGGGATCTGACAGATCCAGATATCACACTTTACACATTTCCACCACAAATGAAATAAGCAAAGCCATTCAATGAACTGCAACAGAAATTAAAATAATCTAATACTTACATTGACCTTCATTTTGCTGTGTCCTATTTCCCTGTTACTGCATCACCCAAGGAGCAGGATGAGACCTCCCCCAGCCCAGCCCAGC
>NW_009726940.1:0-12697 GCF_000703405.1 Apaloderma vittatum | reverse complement strand
AGCAAATGCTCGCCCTCCTTCCCCCTCCTGCTGCAGTCCCTGGGAGCCCCTGAGGAGAGCAGCTATTGGGGAACGAAGGGAGCTAATTACGTAGCAAAATTATCTCCACGGTGCAACTGGGCTGCAGCTGCTGCTGCTAATGAGGGCCTGGTGCAGGGGACACAGATGTCCCTCCTGCAAACACCCCGGGAAATGCCTCTCTCTGCTTCGCAACAGGAAGGCACAAGGCAGGGCAGCTGAGCCAGAAAGTGAGGGTTGGGTTTTGAAGCCTTTTAACAGCATCGTTTTTTACTCCTGTGAGGGTTTTTTTTTTACTTAAAAGTGGTTTGATAAACTTTGAAATTTGCACGTTCAGGTCTCCAGAAGACTGAACAGATCTTCTTAATAGTTATAGAAATCCCTGCAAAATAATGTCACTCTTCAGAGGCAGAAAACCTGAGAGGAAAGCTAAATATTAACTGGAGCTGAAGGGTTTTTTTTTTTTTGATTGTTAAAAAGAAATCTTCAATATTATTAAATAATAATGTTTTTCAAAATTACTCATAGTTGCTATTTGCTCAGCAACAGCTCTGCCCAGGTTATCCTTATGCAAATACACAGTTTTACTGCTTCGAACTTGTGAATATCTTGGGATTTGGAAACTTCTACTAACTTTTGCCTTTGTACATGCTGCCTTTTATCTAGCAAAAGTCTTTTCCTTCCTCTTTCCACAGTAGCTTCAAGATGAAAATAGACAGTCTCTCCCAAACCCACAATCACGTAAGTAGAAAAAGCAATGTATCTTGAATAGCAAATGCTGAATTGAAAATGCTTTCTCAACAAAATCCATACCTCTGGGCTGGGACTCGGAGCAGACAAGCAGCTAACGCAGTTGTCCAAATGGGAAAGAATTCCTGGCACAAAGCAACTCATTTGAATGCCTTCAGGGTTTTTATTTTCTTCTCTCTCTCACTTATTATTTTTTTTTTTTTTTAGTATTATAAACACCAGTTTTACTAGTTTGAAGCTCCCCTTCTTGCAGAAGATGAAGCCATTGACTTACCACCCTGGAATTTTTCAGGTGCTACCAGCTGTTGAAATGATCCAGAAATACAAATAACAGTGCCACAACTTTCGGCCACAAAACTTCTTTCAGATACAATTAAATGTTCTCTTGCTCTAATCCCAGACAAGATCCCTCCCTGCCATGCTGGGGCAGGGACACTCTCCCCAGACCGCAGGGGACCCACACTGAGACAGGGACGCCCCAAAGGACTGTGACCACGGATGTCCCACGCCAGGACAGGGGCACAAGGGAGCAGAGGAAAATGGACAAGAATCATGGAGCAGGAGCCTGGAGAGTTTTTCCTCCAGCCCCAACCTCCTGGGCCACCATTGCCTCCTTGAATGAACTGGGCCAGACTGAGCACAAAAATAAGACAAGTTGAGACTAGGAAGGGTGATAAAAGGTGCTCACTTAAGCGCTTGCTGAATTGTTCATGGTTTATTCCCTCTCAATCACCCAAATCAGTGATTAGAAGTTTGTGCTAACGGGTAATAAATTAAATGAGGTGCGAAGTCCCTGGGTCAAGACTGTTTTCCCATGCCAGCACTCTCAGAATTCCCCAGGAAAGCTGGGCAGTGAGTCCACTTCCACCCAACTGCATCCCTGAGGACAGCCCCAAATTTATTATCTGAGGCCCAGGAAAATGAAGACTCTCTCCAGTGCTTCCTCTTAGCTATCTCCTTGATCAATACATTAGCTCTGGTAAATCCTATTTTGAAACACCTCTTTGCTCCCAGGTGTTTGGGAAGGAGCCTGGGGGGACAGCAGGCACCCCGGGGCTGGGCTGGGGGAGCGGGTGCCTGCATCCCCGGGCACGGAGGAACTCCCAGAAACACATCTCTTGTTCTCCATCGCGCACTGGTTTGTGGACAAGATGGGAATATGTGAACTGGGCATCATGGAAGGAGAGATAAACTTCAGATCAGCTTAATGGGCGATTGCAAAATGCCCCTGTTTTCCCTGCAACAGCGCAGAAAATGCTGTCGAGCAGTAGCGGAGCTCTTTCCCAAGCGCAGCTCGTCACGCTGACCGCGCGGGACATTGCACCGTGAAGTGCAGCTTTTCCTGCACAGACTGTGCCACATGTGTAAACACAACACGAAAGAAGTAACATCATTCCTCTGGCTGCGCTCATACACTGAATTCATTTTCAGAAAGGGTTTTCCTTGTGATGGTGGAGTAGCTGGAGCACAGCAATGCCTGGAACAGTAAAACTACCGAGGATCGGCACGTGGTGCTTCACGAAGTCCAGACAGTAGTAGAAAGACATCCTTAGTATTTTTGTATTAAGTGTAATATTCAGATATTATAATAAATGGTACTGCCAGGGTACTAGGAACCTTATAAACAGTTCATAAATTATACAGCTGAAATAAATTTGACGTTTTCACTTGTTACTGAGCTGAATTTGACTGAATGTGGTATGTCTGTGTCTAAAAGTCTCACAGCAGAACAAGAAATCAGCTTGCTACCATTACATTTATTTGGACATTGGTTAATTTAAGAAAACTGAAAACATCACACCTAGAGATAGAAACTCTCTTCTTTATATGAAAATGAAAAATGTCCTGCATCAATTTCTGATGATTTAACTTGAAAAATAGTCCTCTGATCTTCACGTGCCTCAATGGAAAATTTTGAGGGAAAAAAAAAGACTCGTCGAGCTAGTACTAAGCTTCCCCCCCACACACGATATTTTGTATAAAGTTTCCAGGAGGCCATTTATTTACAGTAAACACTGAGATCATAATCCAGGATGAAAATGATAATTCCATTATACTGCTTATTAGACTCAGAGACAGTAGGACAAGCAAGGCACTGACTTTGAATCGAGACTTCAACATTTTATCTATGTAGATATACAAAATTATACTAGATGCAATATGAATACACAAGTAAATGTAAAAAGCCTTATGAACTAGTTCTAGTCTTTCAAAAGAAAAAAAACCACAGTACTTAAAAATTCCTTTTGTTTTGCGGGTAATGTAGGGAAATTATCTGTCATGCAGGAGGTCACCTGGACTGTCACTGAAAGTCTCTGACAAAGAACTGTGACGTTACTACAGGATAGCAGTAATACAGTAGGAACCTCCGAGTTATATATTTATTATTTCACAGATGTGTTTATTCATAGGTATTTGCTATTTGGGAACCCTGTTTTATTCAGAGTCCTTCCCAAGAAGACATTTCTTCCAGTTAATAGTTTTGTCACAACAAAAAGTGCGGGGAGTCACCAGGTACATGAACATCGGCAAGAGCCTTCCATCCACCCCGGGAGGAGAACACCAAAAAACTCCCACAGCGGAGAGTCATAGAACAGTTTTGGTTGGAAGAGACCTTCAAGCTCATCGCGTCCAACCTTAATCACCAAGCATCATGCTGAATTCAAACATCAGCCCCTTTTTTCCTAATTGTTTATATGCTCTACTCAAAAAACCACACATACCTTTGCAGTTCTGTCAATTCTTATGGTTTTGTCCATTGCTGTCACTCACCAGCGGCGTCTCTTTGAGCAATACAGGTAATTACTGCAAGATGAAGAGACTTCGCTTCAGCTTTGCGCAGCCACTGTGATAGGAACTGTGTCTTAAGAAAACACATCTGACAGCTCTACCCCTAAAAGCCTTTAGGAATTTGCAGAAAAGGATTTCATGACAGACAATTTCTGTCACAACAGATAGATTAAAAAGAACAGAGTGCAAAACAGAAAAACCCCATTAGCATCTAAAAGAGAGAAAAAGAGTCTGTCTGCAAGTGGAATTTTCCTTGATCTCTCTGTCACCAACTTGTCGCAATTAACCGCAGTCAGAAGTGTCACCCCTCTGTTTTGCTGCATGTTCCTCTATTTCCTCTTTTAGAAGTGTAATGAATTCGAAAATACTACGTACCACAAGGGGCTGCCCAGTGGTTGACAGAAATGACTGCCACCTTCACACCAGTTCAGGATTTCAAGGCAAACATTTTTCACACCTTTCAGAGTGGTCTCAAGTTTTAAGGCACCCATAGGTATTTTTGTTTCAAGGTGTGAAAACCTTATGTACTGGGTGTGAATGCTGTGTGGAAGACTCTTCCTGGCTGCACCAAGGCTTAGACACTGACATGTGTACAGAAGGAAATGTGAGGGTTTGGTCTCCTCTCTTGCAATATCCTGCTCAGTGAGTAGAGCAGCTCTGCAGCAGCGTGTTTGAAGGGTCCCTTACAGCCACACAAAGACCTTCCTAACCCAATCTAGAATTATCTGAACTACTTTTCCTTTGTTGCACTTCAGTATTTCCAGGCATTCAGCCTCACAGAGCAGCTCTGGTGGAAAGATAGCCTGTGTGTCCGTGAAGTGAGAATTATTTATTCCAGGCCAGCATCCCCTCCTAAGTAGAAAGTCTGATATCTGTTTCAAAGGGTCCAAGCGAGCCTAATTCCAGAAGTGGCCTTTTAGGAAAGACTTTCCCTAGAGCCGTGTGCTAGTTACGAGTGATTGACGAGTGCCAAGTCCGTGTGCCGAGGAATGCTGAAGGCTGAAAGACACAAAACCATAATTATTTGTCCCCAAAGGTTTGCTTTCACATCAGCGAGGCTGACATCAGCACCAGCTGTGGCATCCCCACGCCACGTTCCCATTAGAGCTTCCTCCCGGGACAGCGGCAGTGGGTTACACGCCCCATGGATACAACAGAGCTTTAGACAGGTGATGGAGACTTTCTGGGGATGTGATAATCCTGCTAGTGCTTCTCTGAGGGGAGCAGCTCGCTAGGATGTAGCTACCAAGAGGTACAGACTGCAAAAACTTGCGAAGGACAAGCAGCTGCACTGGAATCATCTAATACAGCTTCTAGGTGTGAAGCTTCTCTGACTGCAGTAGTAAGCACGATCGCATGGAGAATGTTTACTTAGATACTTCCAGACTTACACAGCAAAAAGATGTATTTCCCTTCAATAAAACACAGATCTAACAGTAAGGCTAAATGCGCACACAACTTTGTTCTTCAAGATGCAGCTACAGCTCCTCTTGTACTTGCAGGCGCTGCTGCTCAGAATGCTCTGCAGCAGCCTCGTCCCTCATCAACCACCGCGGCACTGCCGGGATGCTGTGGTACCGAACTATTGCGCTCTGGGGTTGTGTCATCTACCTGAGCAGCGTGAGCTAAGTTCTTTCAGCAGAAAAGCCCCAAACTTCTCAAACAAGAGGCTTCAAAAGAAATGTGCTGACGTCAGGATGTTTTTAACAGAATAAAACTCTTATTTCTGCACTGAAAGTTAGACGACGACAGAATTAAGGAAGCTCAAGGCGAAAGCGAGCACGCTGCTAACTCAGCTCCACAGCAGTGGTTTAATACACAGAACACCCAAATGGTATTCTAAAAACACAGGAGTCCAAGCGCCGGTAGTAAAAATGTTACCTGTGGGTAGCTTTTTTAACAGACTTGAAAAATCAGCACTGCCATCGGTTTGGCAGTCTGGCTCCAACAGCAGAGGGCATGTGTCAGGACTTCCCTTTTCCCTTATACCAAGCTCTGCTTCTCCTTGTTTCTCCACCCAAAAAGCCACCAGAACAGCTATCGCATGTCTCCCGTATTTCTTGAAGTTTTAAAAACTGGAAGGAAGGCAGAGGAGTAAAGAAGATTGCTAAGCCTAAGGAAAGTTTTGCGTAGCAGTAGCTTTTAAGATAAAATTAAATGTCATTCTCTACCTCTTGATCCCCCCCCCAAAGGTTTTATACTGGAAATACAGTTTTATCCGATTCAGATGTAACACAGTGAATTCACCAAGCTTTAACATGTCCCCAAAGACACTGCCTTCCAGTATCCACCTAATTTCTTCTTTGTTCTAGAGAAAAGAAAACTAATACATTTCCTTCTTTATATATTAAATAACTTTTTTAAAGGTAATCTTTATTTAAATACAGACATAATCTGTACCCTCATCAGCCCTTGACAAGACACTTGTGCTAACGGGAAGTTAATCCAGCAGTAAGAACAATCTGACATTGAAGGTCCTCATGAAAGCAAGTGCTGAACTTGTGACTTGAGGAAGAGCCCCAAATACGAAGCCCAAGAGCCCTTCGCAAGGATGCTTGAATGAACACATTTAAAACTTTGCACAAGCAACCATCTGTAAAAATCAGTAGATTTTCAAACTTACAGAATATTTAGGCACAATCTGTTGAGGAGGATGAGGTCTGGGAAACTTGGGACTCTAACAGGGAGAACCGGCGAGTTTGGGGTTTTGAATACTAAAAAACCCAACAGAACATAATTCAAGTGCTGTGCAACAGACACAGAGCAAAGTGACATTTCTGAGGTACGTACACAAACGTTAATATGCACAGCAGTTTCGGAAAGGATACGAAAGGGCTCTACGGCAAAATTCTCATCTTCACAGGCTGCAGCACTGTCACATTTTACAGTTGCAATGTGGCTATTTCTTGAAAATACCGTGAATTTACTTTGAGGTCCCACTTGTTAAGATAAATTCAAAAGAAGATGAGATTTCAGGTCTGAGCTTTAATACCAGAACTAGAACACCATTTCTTGAACTAATCAAAACAATTTAAAATCCTGTTTCAAATTCTTATGGCACAAGACTGGCTCAGAACTGAAGGTCCACTTGGCCAATGACAAAAAAAAAGCCAAACAAAACGCACTCCGAGACTAAAAGATACAAACCAGAGCTTTACACAGAATGAATCACAACTGAAGGCAGCTTAAGGCTTTATTAAAATATTTGCCAAGTTCTGCTGTTACTTGTGTAATCCATTCTTTAACCAGACTTCAGTGGGATTGCACAGATACAACGCAGAGCAAAACTGGCCCACACTGCCCAGTTTGAGCAAGATACAGTCACATTATCTTTCACAGGATTTAGAAAGACAAGAGAACAAGTTTAATCCTTCCCTGCAAGGATCGTTTTATTCCTCCCCCCCGACTCCTCGAGTACAGTTAGAGATGACTTACAAAAATTAATGCCACACACACTAATAAAAAAATTAGCGTGGGGCAAACTTAAGTCTCAATATTTTAATTCTGTCAAACGTGGCAGAAAAGTATCAAAAACCAGACACAGCACGGCTTTCATCTAGGCATCTGTTGGCAGTACAATCAATACAAGATGATAGAACAAATCTGGATAATCACTGTTTCACAGAGCTGTCCTTAGTCTGTTGTCGACCTTCTGTACCAAAATCTCGCCCTGTAGTCATCACTGCAGGTCATGAAGCCAGGATTGGTAGGAGAATGGACAATACAACGGACGATGCTGTTGTGCCCAAGAGAAAGCAGATTTCTCCGTTCAGCAGTTCTTGAATCCCAGCAGCAGAGACTTATGGTCCTTTCATCGGGAAGCAGCACGTAGTCCTCTGTGTGGTTGAAGACAGCTTGTGTCCTGTGTACTTGTCGTCCGCTCAGACCAGCTCCTAAATACACGCAGCAAAACATTAACCCAAACAGGACCAGCTTCAGGAAGTTTCCAGAGAACTAAGAATAAATCTCCCACAAGTATCGATTTCTGCAGTCTACAAAGGAGTCTAAAAAAGCCACAGAGTTGGCAGGAGAATACACAGATTCTCAATATCAACGACAGCTTTTGTTTTTACTGTATAAATCACATGGCACATTGTAGGACCGACCTTGGCCAGACCTTCCCTCCACAACCTTCCAATAAGCTGTGTTTCGCACACAGGTATTTACTTTGCAGTGCACACATCTGCATCCTACTCAGTATTTTCCCAACGTTTATCAAGGAGGTGCTGCACTCTGCTGGCTGAGGGTAAGACAGAGCTCGCATACAAAAGACCGGATACAGCCCAAAAGCTGATACATAGAATTTTCAACATCCCTGCTTGACCCACAAGGTTCTCCCGTCACACAGCTGCTATCTTACGCAAAGCTTCTACATCCTTCACCATGTCTTAAGTCCTGCTGAGATCAAAGCATGGTATTATCAACATGCTCCAAGTATGACTACCTCGCACACAATTGCATCCTTGGGGGGAAAAAAAAGAAAGGAAAAAAAAAAGAAACAGCCAGCTGTCAACTCTTTTTCAGCCGTGGCTTACCAGAGCCATCTTTTGCACAAGAGTCTAATGGTTAGAACGACTGCCCCGAAGTAGGTTCCGTTCCCCCTCTGTGGGAAAGTGGCCTCGAGCCAGAAACAGACCAGGCGTTGGTTTTGACCCTTCCAGCTTAAACTGTGCCCCTCAGCCAGCAACAAACAGGACAGTCACAAAATCAAAATGATCACCAGCCAGGAAAGTGATGATGCTGGTTTGTTTTTAATAATCGCTGTTTCTAAAACACACTAAAGAAAAACTAGAGAACAAAACTCTCTGCACAAATGTCCCAGTCAGCGTTTTTACTTCTTCCCTAATTTAGTAACCACCTGCCTCCAAAGTCATGGAGTAACGGTGTCAGTGAAGTCCCCAGAATCTCCTCATACTAAACACATTTACACTGACCGGCACAGAAGAATCACATCTTCCCTTATGGAATTAGACTACATTAAATGTTTTCAAAAAACGTGGGGCAATTTATCCTCAAAGCAGCACTCTCCCACGGCCTTTAAGAATTACTGTTCTGCTGATGATACTGCCACCCCTGCCATAGGTCAGTACCTGAGAAAGAAGGTACCCGGAAGGTCACCTGCCACGTACCTGTGTATTTGACCAGTGTCCGGCCAGTGGATATCTCCCACAGCTTAGCTACAGAGTCTTTTCCACTTGACAGGATATATTTTGAATTTTTGGAAAAAATAGCAGAACAGACTTCAGCTCCGTCATGTGCCTTCTCAAAAGTAGTGATGCAGCGATTCGAAACGCCATCCCACAGCTTGATGCATCCATCCTTACTTCCTGTCACATACATGTTTGCACTTGCGTTATAATTTACTGAGCAGATAGCATCAGTGTGCTGATCTTGAGGATTGCAAGACACAAAACACTGGAAAGTGTTGATATCGTACAGTCGTAAGGTGGGGTGCTGGGTACCAACAAGTATGAAATCTCCAGAAGGGTGAAAAGAAATTGAGCGCAACATCTCCGCCTCCTGTTTGATCAAAAACACATTAATTGGTGCAAGAAAGAAAAAAACCCAACTGAAATGGGTCACTTCTTGTGGCATTAAAGAGCTGAAAACCTACTAACATTATGATACAGCGCAACGCGTTCTGGTTTTGCAAAACGGAAAATGCTTCCCAGCGGATTAAAAAGGCAGGCTACCCTGAAATGCACGTTCTGTCCTAGAGCAGCTCGTAGCGCCTGCTCGTTTCTGGGCTATCTCACAAGGGTGACAGGAGGCTCTGTCAGCCAGCCACACGCCCCAAAGCCCACCAGCACGTAATCCCAGCCCTGCCTCCAAAGCAGAGACAATACAGTTGAGTTCAAAGTTACCCACGTTAGGTTCGGTCTAGATTAACAACAAGCAGAAGGCACTAGATGTAGAGTGCAGGTATCCGCTATGCGCACACTCTTAATATGTAATTACCGTACACATTCAAGCTCTGGGTGCTCTGAAGCAGCATTGTGTCTAACCTGGATATATTTGAAGGCTCTTTTGGCAGAAGGCTTTGAATAATCAAACAGTTTAAGTGTGTAGTCCCTTGAACCAGATGCAAGGATCTGTTCTGTTGGATGAAAAGCTAAACACGTAACTTCATCCACGTGATCATACAGAGTCCGAATAACAGGGTGATTTTCCATGTTTTGCTGCGCCGTCTCATTCATCATGACCTACAAAGAACACTCACAAGTTAGGGTGTTAGAAACCAGAACATGCTTTTGACAGGAAAAGCAGGTTTTACGCTGGCCAGAGTGGCCAAGCAACAGCCACTCTTCTGACACACGACTATGCACACAGTCACCATTACCCGAACCATCTGAAGGACCACTATGGATTGTTGTCACTTGAAATCCCAGTACCTTTCCAGAGGTCGGCTGGCTCGCTCAAGGACAAGCTAGTTTCAGCAGCAGAGTACCGGTGCAGGAAAACATCACCACCACGAACAGCCCAAACCCAAACACTGCGCTGCCGCTAAGAACCAAGGGAAGCTGTACCAACTCGCGTAGCGCACTACTCAGGATTTGGAGTGCCCTCTGTGCAAAAAACACCTTCAGATTGCTACCTGAGCACTGGAAAAAATTCAGCAAATACAGATGTATTCTGTGAAGAAGTTTTCCAACGGCCACTGGAGGCTGTAGAGGCCAGAAGTGAGTTCAAAAATAAACCGTGTTCACACCACAGCAATTATCAGTGACTACTGGAAGCAATTTCTGGCTCACTTCTCTAGACTGCTGCCAGGAGTCACACAGGTACACTTGCCCTATTTCTTCTACCTTTTCTTCAAGGGTATTTTATGAGCTGCTGTTGCAGTGGGAAATACGGCCAGATAGATATTTAGACCAACCCTCTAAGCCAGCGACAAGGCACAGACATGGCATGAAACAGCACCTCAAGAATTCACAAAGCGGTTACGATTCACGTCATACTTTACCTCGATAGGCATCGCGCTTTTGGCCAACATTCTCTCTGTATCAAGGATTTTTATTGAGGCGTCAGCAGATCCTGTGGCTATTAACTGTCCATCTCTGCTATAGGTAGCTACGCGACACGGTCCTTTATGAGATGTGACATAACAAGTCTCGTATTCAGAAGCCTCAGGAGACATGGTCTGTACATCCGCATCGAATTCCAAGTCAATTCCCGTGCCTGGAGCTACTGTATCTGACCGTCCAATCGCGTACTGAACAGCACTGTCATCGTTCTCCATTCCTGAAAAGAGAGAAGTTGATGTGCCTAAACCAGGCTGACCTTCTCAGGCAGGCAA
This sequence comes from Apaloderma vittatum, assembly GCF_000703405.1. Lineage (NCBI taxonomy): Eukaryota > Metazoa > Chordata > Aves > Trogoniformes > Trogonidae > Apaloderma > Apaloderma vittatum. Next base: position 1,842 of record NW_009726940.1, on the reverse strand, counting down.
GCTGTGGCCAGATCTGTGCTACCGACCTCTGCGACCGCTACGAGTCGGCTTTGAAGAGAGGCAGACCCTGCTGGACAAAGCTGCGCTAGCAGGGAGCAGATTCACACAGCAGAACTCAGGAGAAATAAGAGGTACTTTGGCTGCGCTAGAGCAAAACACGGCTCTTAAAATTAGCGCTGGAAATGCAAGCAGCAAATACTGTAGAATGTTAAGTGGTGATAAAGGCACTGACAACCAGTTACTGAAGCCATCAAGAGACCTCTGGTCAGCTTTTAACAGAGGGAGAAACAAGCCCCAACGCTATTACAGGGCATTTAAAGTAAGAAAACTGAAGCATTAACGGATTCTTTCCTTTTCTGTTTTATTGCATTGAAGGGAAAAAACCCCTACCCCACTCACAACTACCCCAGTATTGCAAAGAAAATGCTTACTCTTCTTCGCATCCACTCTATGGATTTTGATTTTTATTTTATTTCCAGGATGCATCTTCAGAACACTAACAGCTCAGCCCTGAAGTGGCAGCCGGGCAGACTCAAGAACTTTCAGCGACGTGCCCAGTCGTGATCATCAACCGATCAAACGCAACACAAAAGTGTCTGTTCCCACCTACCACTGCAAGTCCAGCGTTCGCAGCTGAGACAGAGACAAGGCTTCACGTATTTATACCCTGGGAACTCAACTAGTTCAGGCAGCAAAACCAGTTCAGTTACAACACAGGAGACATGCTGCTGGGGCCAGACCTTTCCCAGCACCTTAGTCAGCTTGTTCCAACAGCAGCTCAGGTGTTTTCACTACATACTGCAGCACAGATGTACTTTGCTGAGACCCCAGACTGTGAAGCTTATTTCCCTGAGACTGATCTGTAAGGGCCAGGTGAAGGCTGCGAGTGGGGGCGCTTGCGCCCCTTCCAGTCCTGTCAGGAAGAATCCCATAGAAAACGCTTCTGAAGCTGGCAGAGAGCTGGGTGGGTCCATTTCCAACCAGGGCTGTGGACTCGGTGATCCCATTTACTGGAGGGTATTTTTAGAAGGTTGCCAGTCACCCAGGACCCTGCGCAGGTATCCTTACGTGTTATGTAAGTTCAAAGGAACAGATTTTGAAAATGTTCTGGGACCTGTTTTGCTTTCAACACGTACCGAAGGATGACACACAAGAGCCAGAATGCCCTTCAAAAAAAGCACGGAGGCAAAGGCTATATCGAAATACACGAAGTCTATGTGTCTTGTTTCTAGACATCACTTCTGCATAAAACATTTCTTTTCTGTAATACAAACTTCTTAGTTCACAAAGATTTAAGCTAGGGATCTGGAAACTCTACATCAGCTTTTTATTCCAGCTTACCTAACTTAATTAGGTGCAGCAGTTGTTCAGATGGTGCACAGACTGATTGTGGTTTTATCTCATTTATCAAGCCATTGGCAATATTTATGTATCCATCATACAGCAGCTGACTAATTATCAATTTATAAAGTTGCTGACGGTCTTTCAAACTGACTTTTGTTCTATACATTGTGAGCAAGGAATGCCTTGGAGGGGCCTGAAATAAAGAAGAAAAATCACATAGAGAGAGGTGCATGGAACAGCCACAACCTTTTAAATACAGCACATCCCGCTGAATTTCAGTTCAGACACCGAACGCTACCGTATTTTAGCTAAGAGTCAGAGACAGAGAAATGAAAGACAAAAAAATAAGTAACAGGGACACAGAAAAGACAAAGCAAAGACAAAAAATAAAGAAGGGAAAACCTGTTGCACCCGTTTGCTGTAGCAATGAAACTCTGGCCAACGAACAGACCGCAAACCGGCCCGGGGAGCGGCAGAGGGCAGGACACTGCGGCTCCA
>NW_009726939.1:27485-27723 GCF_000703405.1 Apaloderma vittatum | reverse complement strand
AGAACAGACCTTATGAGGAGCAATTGAGGGAATTGGGTTTGTTCAGTTTGATGAAGACAAGGCTGAGGGGGAATCTCATCATGCTCTATGATGACTCAAAAGGACATTGTAGAGAAGGACATTGAAGAGAATTACCTGTCTCTTCTCACAGGTAATTAGGGACAGAACCAGGGGGAATGGTTACAAGTTGCAACAGGGCAAGTTTAGGCTGGACATTGGGAAGAAATTCTTCCAGGAA
>NW_009726939.1:0-27454 GCF_000703405.1 Apaloderma vittatum | reverse complement strand
AGTGGTCAGACACTGGAACAGACTGCCTAGGGAGGTGGTTGAGTCGCCATCCCTGGATGTGTTTAAGTGTTGTTTAGATGTGGTGTTGGGTGATATGGTTTAGGGGTGAACTTGTAGTGTAGGGTTAATGGTTGGACTCAATGATCCCAAGGGTCTTTTCCAACCTGAACTGTTCTGTGATTCTACGGTTCTATGATCTGGTAATCCTGGAAACTATTTGGGCCTCTGATTATGTCTCATCCAGCTGACCTCAGGAGTACGATGCCTCTTGCTATAAGCAGTGTCAGACTCTAGAGCAATGGAGAACAGTTATCAGAGGTGCACAAAGAATTCCTGATGAGATGCAGAAGTAGTGACAGTCTTGACTCGAGCCTCAATGTGTTATAAAAATTATAAATGCTATTACAAAAGGTGAAGTCAATGAAAAGTGTTGTATTTACACGGGCTTCTGAATCACACCTATAGACAGCAGATCTGCAAAGCAACTCGTCGCTACAGTGGTTAAGGGGAAGCAGACACTAAATCAGCAACACAGCACTGTTCTGTAGTGCATGATATTGTTGGAAGCATGAAACTCTTATACAGAATGTAAAACTGGTGCCTGGAGACCTGTTATTCATAAAGACCAACAGTCTTTTTTTTTTTTTTTTTCCCCTTTTTTGAGATATCAGAGGCATTGACTCAAACAGTTTGGGTAAAATCCAGACTGGCAAATACTTATCAGAGGCATACAAAGCATTCCTAATGAAATGCAAAGCCGGTAGCAATTCAAGATTTTTGGGTATTTTATTACAGATACCAATATAAGCTTATCTAACTGGAGTAAGTACACATACTTTCAAGTAAAATTAGATGTTGTATATCAAGAAGGTTGAAGAAACATTGTGTCTATCTGCCTTTCTGAGTAAAAGTAGTCACATTTTATAGATAATTCTTTCATGTTGAAAGGATATGAAAATTCGTGTTCATATAGATATTTGGATTGGAAGGATATATTTTCCCTGGAATGTTTACAAATAAAAATATGTAAATTTGAGCAAGATAGAGAATGTGTTGGGGAAAAGCATAATTCAAAAATGGGAGAATATATATTTTGGTATTTAATTAGATTTCACACAACACTAGAATATACAATATTCTCCATGTAACTTCCCTCAACACATTACAAATTCTGTTAATTCTTCCATTACTTTCTGGGAAACTATCTATTGTGACAACTAGAATGGATTTAATGTCCAGATAAGCTATAATCTAGGTCTACCTATCCTCAAAAGGTGAAAACTTAGCAACACCTCTATTTTAGGACATTAATTTCTCCCAGTAGCCTAAGCACACTCACCAGTATGTGCTCAGAAATAACCCAAATAACAGCTTGATATTTAGCTGACACTTAAAAGCCAGGAGTTGCAGAGAGGCAGGCTCCACTGCAATTCCAAAGAAAAATCATACAAAACCTAAGCAGCACAACGTTTGTCTTTCTAATACAGGTCGGAGTAACCGTATTCAGACCACAGAACACTCATTTGAGGCTCACCTCAGCCTGAGTTGACACAGACACACAGCTTACATTTTCCAGGAGACAGTCCTAGCCTCGGTAGATGAGACTCTTACATTGCATTAATGCAAGATTTCTGGAATCAAGAAGACCATAAGAAAGGAGGTTCCTAACTGTGTAATCCAGAGAGAAGATGAATCCCCAGAGATTTGTTGTTCCCCACAGAAGAAAATCTTTCCATTTTATTAAAGTTCTTTCCTCTCTGACAAATATTATCCAGTCTTTCTGTGACCTTCATGACAGATGTAATTTGATAGCATTTATAGCAACACAGATGGATCTGCCAGTCTTTCATAGAAAGTTTGTCATTCTGCGTTTTGCAAGGGCTGAAAGGTTTTCGGAAATTAGAAATGTTACCTACAATGTCAAATTGAGTTAAATGTCCTTTCATGTTCAGTCTCACTTACCCACTTAGCCCTGGAGCTTTTACTATCTCCTGTCCTTCTGCAGCTGCAGTGGTGCTCACGTTGACTAGGAGAAGCGACAAGATACCCAGACAAGGAGGCCAATGAGGTTCTGAAGGCAAACAGAAGATCAGCGTTTGAACAGACAGCAGCAAGAGCTTTGAAATAATCTGGTTCACTGAAAGACTTCAAGGAAGGAAAATTTATGTGTGCAGGAACATGCCGAAATGGTTGTGGTGCTGACAATCTGAATAGCCCAGGGAAGGAAATGAAATTTATGAGTCATTGATCATCCTCGGTGAGTTCTGGTGAGTTTATGAACAATGTGCTGTTCCACATCTGGGTGCTTTAGGCACAGTACTCCCACTCAGTGCTAGTTCTCTACATTTCCTATCTAGCATCTCACCAATACCTCTGAAATTTAACAAGCTCATAACCAGTGATAAAGTTGTAAGTACAGCTGCAGACCTCAGGGGGTGAGTGAGAACAGGACTGCAGAAATGCGCTTGCAAGAGAGTTAATGATAAATCTAAATGAAGTCAGGCAGACAGAGAAACATTTTTATTTGCATTTTATTAATGAAATTGAGGTAAAATAGCAAGTCTAGATCTATGCTGATTTTTACGCAGAGAGCTCTTGCAAGCTCACATTCTAACTTTGATTTTGAATCTCTCTGGAGATAAATTTGTGATCATGTCTGGACAATGAGCAAACTCTACAGCAAGGGTAGAGAAAGGGCTTGGCCCTGCATGATCTGTCAGGGCAAGCCAAAAGGTGGCCCCTTTTCCGGGCTATAAAAGTCGGGTATGTCAAACCACTTCTGTTGCCATAGTACGCTATAATTTCTGAAGAGGTTAGGAATCACTCCAAATGGATTGTCATTCTAGAGTGTTTTATTGTGTCTGGCCTCAGTGAAGAACTAAAAACGAACATAAATACCACTGGACAGCTAGACTGTTTAGATATTTATATCATATACATTTTTAATGATAGACTAATTTACTGAATTTAAGGTACAATGAAAGATACATTTCTTGCTGGGAATTGCTGAATAGCCATTAAAGAGAGAGGTGAAGACATTTAAAACTCATTTAAAACAACAGCTGTTTACCAACCAGGTCACACTAGGTGCAACAAAAACTCATTTACTCACCTACTGAAGGGAAACACCATTTTCTGTAAATATGATGATCAGTCAGTCTCCTATGCAGAAAAAAAAAAAAAAGAAAGTAAGGCATTTGGGGGGAAAAAAGTGAAACCATTTTGTCCTTCACATGTGGCTTCCAGATTTGGCACAGAACTTACAGAAGTCTATTGTTCTTCTGGGCCAACATCTAGAGATAAGGGCATAAAATGTCACATCTGTGTTTTAGAAATAGAATCCTTCCTCTTGTTTCACTCCCATGTAAATGCCCACTCCTGGATTTACCCAAAGTTCCCTATAAGTCAATGGAGATAAGTAGGCCCATCTAAGCTCTGAATTACCACACTAAGACATGATGTAATTCACTTTAGAAGTTCATCTCTCTCCTCATCTTAAAGAGAGCTTTGAGTGCTTAGCTATAGCAATGGGTAAGCTCACTAATTTAGACATGTAAATTCAGGAATCTATGTGCAGGCATGTAGGTCAACATGGAAACACAGGTGCTTATCAGTAGGTGAATAAAAGCATGCAGGAGTCCAGTTCTTCCATTATAGTCAGCAGAAGGCTAATCAATACAGCCACTGGAGCATGGAGGCAAGTTCGGTTCACTTTAAAGTAGATGATATGAACTCAGTTTCTTATGTGACAGTGCCTGTTGCGGCCTGTGCTGGTATGTTCCACCTTGCAGTAGGCTGATCCTGCATAGGTTCTTAACCAGGTCCTGTGTTGTGTCTGCTAATTGCATATGGATGTCTCGTACACCACAGGACATTTCAGATATCACTACATGTCCAACTTTACACAACTGAGCTGTGACCCCAGTGTTTCACACAATCTATTAAGTAGTTCTCCATAAAACACAAGGAGAGATGAGGCCCCAAGTGTGCCTCTAGACACCTTCATTTAGGTGTCCTTAACTCGGGACTGAATCCTCACTCTACACGTGCTCAGCTGAATCCCATCATAGGATCATGTCCCAGGAATTTTGCCCTAAAGTCTTGATTTACTGCAAAGAAGTCTGGAAGTCTTGAAGTGCTTCAGTAGAGCTGAAAACTCCTAAGACTCCATGAAGTCCAACTCAGTGGAGACACAGGTAACCCCTCATGGCTGGACAAGCTGGTCTGGACCTCAGACAGATTGGTGCTCTTTTAAATAGGTTTGTGCACTTCAAGAAGGTGAGTAGAGAGAGAGAAAAAAAAAAAAAATAGAAAAATGCTCACGAATGTTACCCTGGCATTAAGGCAGGAAACCGGGTCAGAAAATGTCTGTTTCCATGATTCATCTTAAGAGGGAAGGAACTGGCATACATGGAGCTTTACTTGACTAAAGAGACTTTCCCAGCAGCAAAGCCCTGGCTGTTTGGTGCAAGCCTCCATGACCCTGGACTGCATAGTGACAGTATTGGGACACAGGAAATGAGAATTGTTAGAAAATCCTCCTGCTAATCATTGAGAAAACACTGAATCCATGAAGTTTTAGGATCATAGAATGGCATAGGCTGGAAGGGACCTAGAGATCATCTAGTTCACCCCCCCTGTCACGGGCAGGGCCGCCACCTCTCGACTAGACCAGACAACACATGGGGACAGAGCGGGAATCGAACCCGCGACCTTGGTGTTGTCATTGTTGTCAGCAGCGCACTCAAACCGCTGAGCTAACCAGCCCCCTATATGGATGATATTCTCAATAGGATTAATCATTTTTCTGTTCTTTCTCAGGGGAAAAAAAAATCGGTTAGCTCTAGTTTTCAGTTGGGAGAGAGACAGTCTCTTAATCACAAAGATTTCTCTTTATCTTAGAAGAAAAGTATTAGGAGAGCTACTTTGCTACTGCTGCTTCATCTGTATCTGTTCTGTCTTCTGTCCTGCACATTCTAGCTCTAAATTTGCTTAGAAATACATACATACATAAGTAATGCAGAAAAAGACAGCAACATGACTGAAAGCTGGAGCACAGACAAGACAATTGGTTTCACTGTATCTTTGTCTGCTAAGGCGCATTAATCTTGCAAAAGCAAAATGTTATTAATGGTAATTTGAAAGAAAGAAGTAGGTTACTTTCAAACTGATTTATTTCTCTGGCAGCATCACTGTATGCTAGTGCATTTACAGCTACAGTTCAAGGACAATAATGCATGCAATTTTGAGCAAGCCAGGTAGCCAGTGATACTTTCAGGCTTCCTAGACAAATGTCCATTTACCATGATTTCTATTTTCAGAACAGTTTCTTTTTATTTTCAACATCTGTTGACAGAACCTTAAATATAGGAACTATGCTAAATCTTTGCTCTGACTGCAACGCTTTTGTGATATGATCTATTGCAGAAATATCAAGCTGAAATTGGATCAGGAAAGCAGAGTTGCAATTGTGAGCTATCAAAACGATGTAGTGTTGTTATACAGTATAGTTTCAGAAAATAAAGTGGCAAAAAAGATTGCTGTGGCTATTTTTAAGTTGAGACAATATAAAAGTAGAGGCTTGCAGGGCTTCTTTTTCCAGTACTGCAATTTGAGATTTTATGTTGACCAAGGAAAATATATTTAATGGGGATGAGAAAAAGTACTTTTTAGTAGAATAACTTACAAGTATGGTTATTTAGACTAGAATATCAATACTTGAAGATGTTTTTCTTCTGAGGCAGAGATCCTGAAAGGGATAGTACATACTTTGCCAGTGTTCAGCACAGTAATGGAGCCATTAGAGTAAATCACTACATTTGCTTCACCAAATACCCATGTAAATGATTGTGTTAAGGTCTAGTCTATCAGCTTAATAATATTCATTATGTGACTGTGTTTCAGCTCCAAACCAGATAAAAGGAGGCCTAGTGAAGGAGATTCTATGGAGATCCGTGCTGATAGATCCCATAGCAGGATCAATACATGTAACTGAGGAGATCGAATTATCATTGGAAGCAGAAATTAGACAGTAATATGTGTTTCCAAAAGTGGGACTGACTAGATTAAAGCCACTGTTTGTTTACCTGTACATGGATCTACTTTCTTTTCCAATAGTCCAAGCATATAGTCACAGGGAGGGCTCACAAAGACCTATTTCGATTTGTTCTAACATCTTTGCTTTGTGCTTAAAAGAAGAATGCAATGTTCTATGTACATGAAAAATCAGTTTAAATATAGCTAAAGCTATAATGAAAATCATCAAAGAAATGTAAAGTTCCCCACAGAGTCACTCTTAAGATAAAAATCATACTAAATTTTAGTCAGGGCCTGCATTGCTAATAAACCAGAGTATCATTTCACAGTAGAGTAAGTAAAATGGAACAGTTTTTAATCCAACTTACATTTGAGTGAACATGTGTTAGATCTGCTCTTAAAACTTGGCCCATTCCCACTCAAAATGCTCACCAGTCTGTTAAAAATTCTCTCAAGACCACATTCCCTGTTTTTCTTTTTGTAACTACAGGGTTTGGATAAAGTCTAGTCAGGATTTTCCAGATATGAATCTATCCAAATCTTCCTCTGGGAAGAAAAGATTTTCCTAGACCAGCCTTTGGGTCATGGAAATGCATCCTCACCCCACATACTCTCTCATTTGAATACCTCTTCTTTGGGAGATTCTGCATTAATCAATCCTTGGACAATGCAGAACAAGCAGAAAAGACACCAAAGGGCTGAATTTATAGTCATAGTCATCTGGTTTGATGTGAATGTGTTTTCTGAACAATATCATAATTTTCCTTTAGATTGGATGAGATTAGATGAATTGAGCTCATGATATAGAATGAAGTTCGCGAATTGAAAATGGAAAGGAATTCTCAGAGGAATTTGTAATTTGACAGAGATGTATTTCACCATGGCATTTTTTTCCTGTACTCTGCTCACTTTGGGCCAGGATTTTGCACCATATGCTGCAAATGCTGTTACAAAATTTCTGGTTGCTGGACACCAAAGTGTTAGAATTATTGATAACAGGAGTAGACATTTAATTACCCTACCACACATATTGAAGGAAGTGATCTTGAAAGAAAAAAAAGACAATGTATAGACTCTCTCTGTATAATCTCTTCTATAGTAACTTCATTAAACACAAATAATAATTCAGGAAGGATGTTCATTAATATAAGGAAAGTTATGACAATATGACTGAAAGCAGTTGTGGAAAAGTGTGTTGTAGCAGTTGAAGAAGAATGAGAGGAGAGCTTAGTTCTTCTAAAATCCACATATTTTATTTTTCTGTCCCTTGTTTTTCCTTAACTATGTTTTAAACTGAGCGTAATTTTATCAGTTACAAATTCTGTACTCTGAAAAAAAAATTAAAAATCATTTAAAAATCATAAAAACCCCCTCACACACAATTTTCTGGTTTAGCAGTATGATTTCTGCAGACATGCATACAACCTGCTCTTTCTGCAATGCTAGCTGAATGGGGAAAAGAAACAGTAACCTGGTTTATTCTGGAAACAGCAGGTAGTTTGATCTATTTTTACTGCAGATCATTTCCCAGGACACTGTGATTCTTATATTTTTAATCAAATGTGTGAATCGAAAACTGTGGTGTGACCTTTGGAAAAGACACTGCAGGACATCGACTGAAGCTGTGAATGGTTTAAGCACAATCGGGAATTTGACTTGGTTATTCTCTGCCGAAAGGCTGTGGTAATTTATGGAGTAGGAGTTGCAGTTTCAAAACATTTTTAATTGCTACGTTTGATCTGCTATGAAGTATTGTGTGACAACAGCTAAGAATGAAATGTCAGTGCCCATGTTCCAGCACAAATTTATACAGTGTGAAAGTAAAGAATCGTGTTGATTCCAGTTTTTCTAAGTGTTTTAGATTTGCCTGAATTACTTTCAGGTTAAATAGGGAGTAAAGAGGTCCTTAGTCTTGCAAAGCATTTAAGTAGATGCATAACTTTGCTTTTATTAAGTTTACTTACGATGAGAAGAAATTTCAATATATAAGGGAAATAAAATGGAAAGGGATTTCACAGTGACCTATGTAACCAGGATAACTCTCTCTGATAAATGGGTCACTCTCAGGATGGAAATGCACTAATACCCACTTTCTTTGCTTTTAATTTGTTATTATGGTAACTTAGACCTATGAAAAATTCCAGAAGTTTCACTTGTATAAGCAAAGTTACACAGGTACTTAGGAGTACCTGACTTTTCTAATTTGAAGAAAAAATTTCCCTCTTGTCTTATTTTATAAGACGTTACATAAGAAAAAAAAGTCAGAACTACAATTGTAGGCTCAAAGCTTTTAGAAGATAAGTTTATTTACACAGCATACATTTCAAAATCTCTTATTTACTTCCCTAGAGGACAATATACCATGTCAGTAACTACATGTTGCTTCTTGGTGACATCTGTGATATATGTGCCTTCCCATAAACCGTGAAAACGAAACACAAATCTTCTGTGAGAAAATTCCTGAGTGATTTCCAGAGATAACTACTGATCATTAAGGGGATCAGAATTGTATGATCCAGTTGGTTATTTTTATGCAGTGTGAGGGACAGCTAAACAAGTGTCTCAAGCAGTCTGGACCTTTTCTGAACTTAAACAGGCCGGAGCTGCCTGCCTGGTGCCAGTCCGTGCTGGTGCAGAGCTGACTCAGCACTTTGCTGAGCCCACTGCCCCTTCTGTGTGCGGGGGAACGTAAGGGGACAGGCAGGGCTCAGAGCTGTGGCTGCGCGAACAAAGAAGTCAAGCCAGGAGAGGGAGGGGTGCCTCAGAAGAAGCTCCCACACCATCCCCCAGACCCGTTGCTGGTAATTTTCCACAAGGGGGTAAACAACACGATGTGGCCAGAACTTGACTGCATAAAAGGTGATAACTGCAGGCAGATAGGGCACTTTTTCACCTGCCACAACAAGGTTGCTGCCTGTGCCATGATGATCATGGGATTCAAGGGTGATGGTCTTTCTTTTCCTATCACTTTCCTTTCTCTCTCTTTCTAGTCTTAATAAGTGGCTATCTATGGCAAGGCTGGTTCTTTTGTCTCTCACTAATGGTTCTTCTTCTCTGCAGACAATGAAAACCCACCTGGACGCGTTCCTGTGTGACCTACTGTAGGCGATCCTGCTCTGGCAGGGGGGCTGGACTAGCTGATCTTTCGAGGTGCCTTCCAACCCCTGACATTAATTCTGTAATTCTGTAATTCTGTGAGTCTGTGATTTATTGTGAGGCATGATAATTGTGCTAAGCAGACGATTGAAACACATATTTTTAGCTCTTTGTAGTCGATAAATAAAACTTGTGTCTGGATCCTTGGTGCGATTCACCTTAATCCTGGCCTGGGAAACAGCGAACCTGAATCATTGTCCCGAGAGCTTGGGGTATGACATGAAATTGATGAAAGATATGCTCTTAACAACAAGGAACTGATTCTGTGCCGAAATACCTTTTAATTTTCTTAAAGAAGAAGGAAATTACAGAGAAGATTACTTCTTTGTGGCTATATGAACTTCTGTGTTCTGTCATCAAGAAGGAGTCAGGTTTTGATAGAATCACCAGAAAGTACATGTGAACATCAAATATGTGGGCGTTTATGCACTTATGCATACTTCTTACCCTAAAATCTCCCAGAGGAGCACAGTACACTCCTCTGTCAAAGTTATTTTTTTCCTTATTTTTCCTTATGTCTTTTACAAATGTTTAGTTCTGCATTATCAGCAAGTAAATAAGGGGGAATTTGGGCAAGAAAGGTTGCCGATGGGAACTTTTGGAATGTAACACTGTAGGTAGGACCAGAAGGTTTTATCATTGCGTATATACTGTTTAACTTTCAACAGTAAAATTTACTCAGAATACATCATTGAGAATTACAGATCCTTTTCATAGATATTCAACTAACATTTAAATGAAAGAGTTCATTACCCTTTTTTTTTTGCACTGCATTTTAAAATTCATTTGAAATGTACATTTTATTTCTGAAAATGTTTTGCAACTAATAAAACTGGAAAGCTCTGTCTTTCATTATGGTATTCTCTGCTCGATTATTTCTGTAATCAAAAAACCTGGTTTCAGGAATATCTGTTTAAAACTTTTGTAAATCAGTTGCTAATGCTGCAAGATATTTGCTTATAGCAGTATCGACATGAAATGTGTTTTAGGGCATCTTTTATGTGAAAATTCTGTAACAGTGACAAGAATGTTGCATGATAAGTTTGTGTCCATAATTCCATACATTTTTCAAACTTTGAAAGAGGATTTTTTTAGTGGTTTCTTCCATGCTTTTTCTGAACTGGAAGCTATATTGAACACTTCCACTTTCTGCAAGGAGAAAAAGACAATGAAGAAAACTGGCAGTTGGAAAAATGAGTTGAACTACTTACTTATTTTCGTCTCGTAAATAATTGTCACAATGCTGAGAAGAGCTTTTTCTCCAGATGAATAAGTATGAAACAATGCACCTGCATTTTTTCCATGGAAAAGTCACAGTAATAATTGCATGTGTTGTCAGTAGACAGGCTTCTCATTTTCAAAATCCTGACTGCAGTGAGAATTTTAATACAAGAAATAAAATACATAAAAAAATGCAAAATACAGGCCCAAGCTTTTGACTGTACCTTTCTTTTAAAGGGATGGATCACTGCCAAGTCAGATTTCTTGTGTTTTTTGCTGTGTTGCTGTTGAAGGGAAGTTATGGTGACTTGTGCCTTAAGACTGCTTCTCAAAAATTGCATGAGAGTTTGTAGAGTAAGCAGTCATAAGCCCAGAACTACTCCTGTAAGAGCTACCAGAAAAATGTACATTGAGTGCAGTGGGGCTTAGTTAGCCCCCATCATAATGGGCGTTCTTTTTTGTTTTTCCTTTTTGATTGACAAGTTCCAAACCAGAAGGCAGAGGATTTAATTAAAGTATCAGATTTGGGAAAGAATGCTAATCTTCCATCAGAGATTTTGAGAATGAGTCTGAAACGGCTTCTATGTAGATGTACCATTATAGTCAGATCCATTTACTTCAGACCCTTGCTTGTTCTTCCATGTTTATAATTCCTTCTTCATTTTATTCTTTTCCTCACTTCTTCTTTGTCATCTTTATTTGCTGTGAGTTCTTTGCCGTCTAGGTAAAGCACTCTGAGATACTGGGCATGAAGTCAGAATTGCTCAGTCAGAATGAAAATTGTGTTCAGAAAAGCCATCTATACTTTAATAATTGAATTCTGATAAGGTTTCTATTGGAAAACAAAGCAAGGTCTGCTTAAGTGCAAAGGCCATTTTTGGTAGCCACAAAATTACTTTAGACTTGATTCTGGTACTACTATGCAGAATGAAGTTTATGCTCCTAATCCTATGAAAATAATAAAGATCACATAACAGGAAAACAAATCAGAGTTGCCTGGACATTTTCTCACTGAAAAGAATTTCTAATTAATGTCATTTTCAGAGAACTGACCTGCCAAAGTCTGAAAGACCCAGTATAGCTCCTGTTGAATTGCAGAATTCAGAATCCACATGTCCAGGATCAGTTCACCAAACTTGATGTCAATGGACTCCAGAGCTTCTCATCATCCTTCTGCAGAGTCAGGAGCCTTCAAGCCCAAAGTACCTTTGCTGGAGCAGAGGTTCCCTAGTTAATCCCTTGACTCTGTGGCAGCTATGTCTGGAGTCCGAAATAACCCTATTTGAGATGTGGATTTCCTATAGATGGAGTGTTCCATGACTGTGAAATATTCACCTCTATTTAACTTTTCAGAACCTCTTACAATCTGTGAAAGTTCAGTTAACATTTTTGGAACAACAGACAGACTGGGAATACTTGAAAAGTGCGAAGTTCAAGGTTGATTTTAGAGAAAAAAATCAATGAATCCTAATTATTTTTTAAACTAAACAAACAAATAAAACAAAAAAAACCCCACTACACAATAAAAATTGAAATTACTGAAAACTATGTAATATTATCTTTTTATTATAACTTGGGACATATTTGTTAAAAATCCTGAAATGTCTCACTGGTCAAAAATTGCATATTTCAACCATTTCAAGAACATAGAATTCAGAAAGGAATTAGGCTCTTTATGAATAATAATGTGTGACTAAGAGAAGACACGACTACTGTGTGCAGTCAGATCTACCACATTAAGTCCTCAACTATCTCCCATCACAGCTGGATACTACTGATTTGTCAGACGCTACAGAATTTAAAAAGATAACTTCAAGGTATCTTGTAAAAATTGCCTGGGCCATCCAGTCCCTTAGTGAAATACCTTTTCAAAGAATACTCCATCTCTATCTGTCGTACTGTTTCTAACATGTTGCTTATATTAAGAAATTTATAATGCTGACATTTAGCATTTGGCAGTGAAATATAATGTTCTTTAGGTTAATTACCCTTCCTACACACAGTGACAAGTACCATAAGATACAGTATATAGAACAACTGGGGCGTTTTTGTGTGGGATTTCAAAAACCTAAATCTCCTATGAGTAATGTGAACAACACTTGGTGTGGGAAATTCTTTATGGCAATACAGAATGATGTGGTTAATTAAGTGTTATATACATACATAACATAATCCCTCAGCCCCATTACAACCCATTCCTCTTTACTGATAATGCTTTACACAGAAGGAGAGATCCAACATTTGCAGAACAACTTCAGGTGGTTAGTGCGTTATAGACCAGATCCAGCTGCAGTGAAATAATTGGAGTGAATTCCATGACTTCAGTAGGATTTGGATCATGGCTCCATGAATAATTTCAGTTCAGCAAACCTGCACAGATTGAGGAAAGCTTCCTGAAGCATGTTCAAGTCCCAACAGCTGAAGATTTCTTAAGAAGTATTTCTGAATTATTCTAAATAATTGAGGAACACGACTGCATGATCTTTTCCTGAACAACCCCCCCAAATTCAGTTAAGTAAAGTAAAGAAAAATGAAAAGGTAAATTATGAAATATGCAGTGCAACAAGTGATATTGCTAACTTTTATTTTGTTTTGCTCTTTTACATAACAAATGGTTTCCAGATTTGTGTTAAAAACTGGTAGAAACTAAAAGAACCTACTGAAGGGTGAGTCTCCTTCCTGTGTGGTTTTAGAAACAGGAGTAACAAGAGGTAGCACACCACAAACTCCATTTGTTAGACAGAAAGGAGAGAGGAACAGTCATTGCTCGTATGTTCTGAGGTCTCATATAAGTCTTCTCTCCCTCCACTGACTGCTCCTTTCTCATGTGACTCCTATTTGTTTTGACTCTGCGACTATCCACTACAACTGATTTTCTGCCTGACAACCAAGGCAAATCAGAAATATTTTTAAAAATTACTGCATGAATAACATTTCTGTTTAGTTTTCTTAGAAATATATAAATGTATTTGATCCATTCATTTTAACTGACTGTATTTTCTAAACTAAATGCTGAAGTAAAGTCATTCAACACCCAATTTTATACCAGCAATTTGTAGTAACACAAAATGTGCCACATGATCCAGATCTACTCGTGGAACTGCTATCCTACTTTGACTTAATTTGTCTTGTTTTATTGGCAAGTGGGTCTTTGAAAGAGAGAAAACAACTGCTAAATGTACTAAGAAAAGCAGGCTATTTTTATGTGATGACAGCCTCATCCTGAATCACAATTACTGTCTTTTGAACAAGCAAGAAAGGTAAAGATACTAAAAGTCTTACTTATCAGAAATACCTAAATTAAATAGGAGAAAATACACAACCATCTGAATCTTCTAACAAATTTGCATTTTCAGAGAAAATATTTACTATGTGAAATATATGTCCCTAAGAATGGTGGAGAAAAATTGGTGACTCTTTGCTGCCTAAGCCTGTCTTTGAAGTCAGTAGGCTGTGATACCTCAGAAAAATGGTGCATACATCTTATATCTGTTTCATCCTTGACAATGTTCAAGGCCAGGTTGGATGGTACTTTGAGCAACTTGGTCTTGTGGAAGGAGTCCCTGCCCATGGCAGGGAACTAGATGATCTTTAATGTCCCCTCCAATTCAAACCAGTCTATGATTCTGGGGTTCTATGATTCTGTGATTCTGTGATTCTATGATACATTTACCTATCTGGAACTAGCCGAGTCATGTTATACACAAGACTGTCTAACTTCCTCTCTATGATTTAAATGCCTGATGTAGGTTCTTTGAGGTTGAGGTTTGCCGTTTCATTGGGGATTTGTGTGCTTTTTTTTTTTGTATTTTTGTGTTTTGTGTTTTTTTTTTTAAATAAATAAATTTGACATTGTACTGTTGTTAGCACTGTACAAATCAGGGTGTAGAGTCCCATGAGTTCTGTGGCTGTCCTCCATGAATTCCTTTCCTCAGAAATACATTCTCCAGGGATATAAGTTAAATGCAGCTCTGCTGAAGGATGACATGAATCAGGTGAGATAGACTGCCTTGTCGTCTCCTGTTGTAGACGCTTGCACTCTCGGTTTCCTCATCACCATGTTAAGTCATGCTGTTTGCCACAGGCAAAGGGAGGATAGAATCATAGAATCATAGAATTTTCAAGGTTGGAAGGGACCTTAAGTATCATGTAGTTCCAACCCCCCTGCCATGGGCAGGGACACCTCTGACTAGATCAGGCTGCTCAGAGCCCCATCCAGCCTGGTCTTAAAAAACAGGTGTCCACCATAAGGAAAGCAGGTAACTACACCACTTGGTCATTGTCAAGGGCAATGCAAAGCACACTACCAATGCTTTCCTTTAACTTGTAACTTTGCTCTGGCTTACCTGAACCCAGAGCCAGGTTTTACTGCCATGTCTTAGACTTTTACTTGTGTCATTTGGGGATGCCCTCCCCAGTGAGATGCTCACCTTCACCTAGAATTAGCAGAATATTATCTTTCTCCCTTAAGGATTGGGCACAACTGGAATGTGGTGGGAGTGGTGGAAAAATAGGAGGAGGTAATAATAAAGATATGGGCAATAATCCAGGGAAATCCACTTACTGTAACATACAGTAATACTTTGTTGGTGTTGAGTGTGAAATAACTTCCTGTTCTCAAATGTAAACACATGACATTTGCCTCTCAGAGATGGACTAAGACCTCCAGCCATGCTCAGTTGCCAACCAAGGATGTTTTGCCGCCTCCACTCCTGCAGACCCCCGTGTGCTTGATGTGCTCAGGATGTGCAAGAGCAAACACAAACGTTAGCCCAAACAGTTCATAGACAGGTCCCAGCAGACCTTGCATGATTCGTGCAGGTGTGAATCAAGTACAGATATCTTATTTCCATTGAGGGCTTCTTGTAAGCAAGATAAATGTGAAGTGCTCTGGAAGTTTCTCCCCATAGCAACTGCGAGGGTGCTTCAGAGGATGCATAAAGTACTCCATTGTTTGCCTCAGCTTGGAAGCAGATCTTTAGTGCACTATACCAGGACTGAATGGACAAAATATTGGAATAGTTATTTCAGTCAGGCTACACCAAGAAATCTATGATCTCTGTCATTCAAGACAGCAAAAGACCAATGCAACGTGTTATTGTTTCTGAAAGTTAGTAAAAGCTACATGTAAATAAAAGATCAGTCCAAATAAGGAGACCTGGTACCTTGGATGATGATTCTGATATTATGAAGAAGAGCAAGGATGAGAAAGCAATGAAATAACAGTGGCAAGTCAAAAATAATTTTAGCAGATCAACAAAAACATGAGAAGATGGGATATTATGCCAGTTGCCATACTTGGCAGTGATAGTTTAACAGTACTGCTGGGACAACAACAAAGTAGAAAGGAATAACATTTGTGATATCCCTGGTGACAGGGAGGCTGGATTAAAATTATCTCTAAGGTCCCTTCCAGCCTAGGCCATTCTATGATTCTATGATTTCGGCTGCCAGGCTTACCGTACTTTAGGAGCTCAGAATTTTTGGTGACACCTTCGTATTTAAGTGCTGATCCTGAGAAATCAGAGAAGCAGAGATGGGCTGAGTGGACAAGAGAGACACACAGGAAGAGTGCAGTGACAGGGTTTCCACTCCCAGCTTTGGCTGAGTCCTGAAAGCTGGTTACAGCATGACACTTGTGCCCTTGCTGTAACTCTCAGCCTCTTCCTCATATTTGCTTTCCCTCCATGCCTCTGCTTTTATTTATCTCTTCAAATAGAATATGGCTTGACTTGGTCAAACCTCTCTATTTATTCTTGGCTTTCTCTTTTCCTTTTTCTTTTTCTATTTTTTTGTCATTGTTAACCAGAAAGGAAGCTAATAGTAATGTCTTACACAGCTTGACATTGGTTCAATCTTGCCAGGTCTTGGAGCAGCTGATAAGACTATGTGCTGTCCTTGTATTTCTCCAGCTGCAAGGTTACAAATCAGAGTCAACAGTAGAAACAGAAGCTTTTTTTTCACTCTCTTGGCTATTTTCCCCACTCCCTTTGTGTATGGCACTTGTCATGTTTTATTTTCGAGGGAGCAGGCCCAGATTCCAATAAAAGAGACAACAAATACAGATCCAGCCATCTCAGCAACTTTTTATTTTCTTTTTCTCTCCCAAAGAGGGAGTTAATATCATCTTAATACCGCATAAAAAGACACTATCAACCAGGGAATTTCCCTCATAAAAATGCTCTGCAGCTAAAAGAAGGGAAATAATGGATGCTGTTAAAATTAAAGTCTCCTTGAATACTTTACATAACAAACACTTTGTCTGCTTGTCTTCTGTATCTTTCATAAAAGATTTAAAAGATTTAAGTAACAACCATTTGCTGTAAGACTTAGTTGGCCACAACTTCGTGTACCCAGTCCCACAGAGCATGCAGCCATTCTGAGATCTGCAATGAGAAAATCAGGACAGCACCTTTGTTCCCAAATTCCTGTGCTCTAAAATGCACGTAACTCATAGAGCCCCCCCATTTCCCCATCCAAGGTGTTACGGGACTTGCACTGCAGCAAGAACTGTTTCAAAGGGTATTTAGGTCATATACAGAATTTTTACACTCTTGACGTATACATTTTCACCTTCTCCTCCGAGAAAAACACAGCTCCTTCAGCTCCTTAGCTCGGGAAGTTGTTACAGCTTGACACTGTTCTCTGCAGAAATTATTATCTCCTCTCAGCAAGGGCTGGTGTGACTGAGCAGATCCCATCGTACGGTGGCAGTTCATTGTCTAGAAGGGTTGTCATGCATCATTGGTGTCTACAGTGTTTCAATTCAAAGCTTCATATTATCTCTAATGGCATAATAGCAAAGGGCTTCTTGGGATGAAGGGAAGTGAAATGTGAGGTTGTATCACGGCAGCTTGTGACAGCCTGAGGTTCACCTACTGCACAGAAACACAGGTTATCAGCTCAAACCTGAAATAGAAAATTCAGATGTTTAAGAAAACGTATAATTTATACACAAAAGCCACTGAAGAAACAGGAGGAAAATTCAACTCTGCTTTGTTTTTTTCTCAGAGATGTAGAGTATAATGGCATTTCTTTTCTTAATTTTTCATCTTTTTTGGACGGGCAATACAAACCTACAAAACTATGACTCATCTTTGAAGAATTTTTCAGTGCTGAAGCCCTTTCTAGCAGGATGCTTTTCTTACAGAAGACACTACTTTGTCCTTTTCACAAGCACCACCAGCACAAATTGGCAGTACATAAGTAAAAAACAAGAGTAGAAAAGCTTTTAAAAAGCAGGAGTTGAAAGGCAGTAAGTTGATATTTTGACATTTTTTTTCTATACAAATGCGTACAAACTGCTTTATTAAGTCAAACTAGTCTAGTATAGGCTTTTCTAGTCTAGTGTCCTGTCTCCAGCAATGACCAAAACTGAATACTGAAAATAATCTTAGGATAATAATTTACACAGACAGACACATACACATATGTATGTATGCAACATCTGTGAAATTTCTCACATCTGGCATCCCACATGGGTGATGATCTGCAATTCAAGACTTTCCACAGACAGAGCGATATCTTTCACCGAAGTATTTGACTCTGAAAATACCAATTACTGGGCATTAATGATATGTTCAGTAGAGACAAAAGGCAGTGATGATGTATCATGCATGAAAATCAGAAAGAAAATAAAGATTAATTATAATAGAATCATGGTACAGTTGTAGAAGTGAGTATATTTCTAGCACACTTTCTCACAGAGCCGATGGACAGGCAAAATCATCCATTCTTCACTGCAGAAAATAGGAAAACTCCAGCCGATGGCAAAGATGTTCACAGACTCTGCTGAACTGTATATTTCTTTTATTCTGTGTTGGAGAGGAACATGTGACTAAACAATGTCCTGAATCAGATGCCAGGAAGAGTTCATTTTTTATATGCTGCTCCCTTGGCCTTTTTAAATTGGGAAGGGATCCCAGAGGTACCCAGCCATGTAATCTACAGCAGAGAAATTGCTATGAGCCCCAAGACAAAGCTTAAAGCACAAGATGTGAAGATGAACTCATTTCTTTCCGTACTCACAGGGCTATGTCTGAGTCAAGCTGCACTTCTGTAGGCAGGAGCTGTAGAGGATTCAAGGAACATGAACTGTCATCTCAGCTGCTTATAGCGACACTTGGGAATTTGGAAGCAGGTACCTATCTGCAAGGATACTAGTCTTTCCAAGATTGTCTCCCTTATCATCATCTCAGTTCCTGAGAGGGCAAATTAGCAAGAGGAAAACGTGTTTGCATCAAGATATTTGATTGATTTTAACATATTAGAAATAATCAAAGTGCACAGGTAGCCAGCATGTCGCCTTTCCATTTGAACTGAATAAATTTCTTCCCAGAAAGAGAATGGAAAATATGATTTAGGTGGGGTCTTAAATGTTTGCTTTTAAGCTGGGTCAGCATTCGTGGTGAGTAGCTTTCATAGATCTTTTAGAGGGAGTCATGGACTGTTTGGGATGGTCTCTTCACTTCTGCCAGCCTGGGGTTATTCCTGATGGCAGCATCCACTGCACATGGTGAAGTGTCAGCTCTCCACCCACACTGGAGAGTCACTGAGACTGGGCTGTCGGAGCAGTCATGGGAACAACAATTTGCTCAGTGTCCTTATTGTGGGTGGACAAGGATTTAGCACAGGAAGACAAAAATAATGAAGCAGAGGCTGCACCTTTATCGCAGATAAATATGGTCAGAGCAAATCATTCATTTCCCTCTTTAAAGTTCTACAAATTGCATGAATGGCCCTTACAAGATGCAAATCTCCTCAGGACGTTATTTGAATACTAAGAAAAATGTCCAATTTTCATGGAAAGTGGCCTGTTTTTCTCTATTGTGTATTAAAAAGAGAACCAACTAAATATATCACAATTCTGAGGATTTTTAGATCCCTCTAACACGTAACAGGAGGTTCCTTTTTGGGATCTTAGCTGAGTAAAATGGCGGTTCCACATGAAGCCCTCTTTTCAGAGCTTCCCAACTTAGGGGAATTCACGGACCATTTAATTGAGCTAAGTCACTCTGAAAAAAAAGAGAAACCTGTTCAGGTATTAGAAAAGGAGCAATCTTATATCATATGACTGTGATGTGCTGGTTCAGAAATACAAGTGCTCCTTGAGGGCCTTCTGGTGAAGGCTTCTTCCCGAAGAAGAACAATGTGAACTCAGTGTATTTTGGCTCCTGGCAGCACAAGGTCTGCTCACTGTGCTAAACACAGGTTACTCATCCAAACACAAAGTAGAAAATATTGATATTTTTTAGAAAATATATAACTTCTACACAAAAGCTAGGTTAAAAAATTGTGATGTTTCCAGCATCTAACTAGTATTTAATTATTCTTAAAAAAAAAAAAAAGACAGCATCAAGTTACCCAGCTGTGAATAGCCTGTGACTCATTTTTGTAGCACAGAGGATGCTTTTTTGGTGTGTTTTCCAAGACAATATTGTGATTGCACAGGATCATAACAGGTCAAAACATGGTGTTAGAATACGTGAAACTGATTTTTTAATATAATTATTATTCATAATCTTTATTTTTTTCAGAAGCCACATACAAAATAATTTAAAAATGTAATATAATTAAAGTGCAGAATTACATTTACGCTGTTTGTTAGGAAGTATGCATTTTCTCTGCTCGGTTTTAATTTGCTTTTAGAAATATGCATTAAATGATAGGTTCCATATGATGAATTTAGATTGACAGTAAAGCACTGAAGTTCTGTTTTATTGTGGTCAGCTCTTCTGTCTAACTTCTGTTTATCAGAGTAAGAAACCAGATTGTTCAGATTTTAGCAGAAGGCTCTAGTCTGTATTTTTATACATACATCCAGTCTTCATCCTATCAGACTCCTATTTTGAAGTCTATCAAACTTTTCATGGTTGTCTGTCTCCATGGCTCTGATCTTTTCTCTTGAAAAAAGCCAGCAGGAGAACACAGAGATTATAAACTTCCTTTCATTAACAATTTCATTGTAAATTTAGTGCTGACAATGAGTAAGACAATAGGTATAATGGCAGAATTAATTTTCTTGTTTAATCTCGTGTGATATATAAGCAATGATAATTCATCTCTCCAAAGGTGTAAATGCTCGTAAACTCGACAATCAAAGCTTCTAAACATCACCATGTATGAATGGGTCTCTCCAGCACTTTGGCAGTCTTCTTGTACAAGTTGAGTACTATTTATTTAGGAGGTTGATGTGATGTATGCCTTATCTTCTACCAATTAGACAGAGAAAAATGGCTTTATTTAGGTTACTATGCAACTACAAAGTGACAAAGACTATTAGTCAGTGGTTAAGGATTCAGGACATTAAATGAAAATTTTAAATATCTGTATTATTAGTGATACTTTGAGTCAGTTCTTGCCTTGTTCTTTTAACCTCATAGAAATATGTACTTTCTAAAAGCATCTGGGGCAAAAATAACGGGAAAGATGTAAAATCATTATGTATATTTTAATATTCAAAGCATATACATTTTATTTTAAATAAATGCTATCAATTTTTTGGTTATTTCCATTTTTGTCCTCTTCCTTTTTTTCCTCACATTTGCATATTGAAAAAGCGAAATGAAAAAGAGGAAAAGCAGTGGAGCTGAGGAAAAACAATGAACTGGAAAATGATCACTTTTTGCTTACCACTTCCAAGGAAAATAGGGAAAAGTAAATGGAAACCATTTTCAACCTCTGAAGGTGGTAATTTTTCAACAGAAAGAATGTAGCCAACTGTATACTAACTCGGGAAATACCTCTAGCTCTGTATCTATATTGTTATGGGATTCTATTCAGATTTTGCTATGTTCCACCAACTGGAAATGCTGTTCAGTTCTACAGTTTTAGGAAATCAGGGAACAGAACGGAGAAAGGAGAGTAAAAACCACCCTAGAACAGAAAAAGTGTGTCATAAAATATATATATTTTAAGAGACCAGTCAAACATAAAGTGGAAAAATTTGCTCAGTCACCTTTGAAAACTTGCAATGTTATGATTTCATCTAAAGTTGAAAAATAATAAGCTGCTCTATTAGCAGTAGAGATAGGTATTCACGCTTGGCTACATATCTAAACAGTCCCCTCACATCTAATCATAGACTAAGGACAATGTATTTAAGAAACATCCGTCTGCAATAAAAAATTACTTTCTTTCTTTCAAACCCCGAAAAGACTACACATAGCTTTTTCTGATTTCATTCCTAGTCTCTTTACAGCACTCTTCAGCACAATTTGTGTTCACCTAAAGGAAATAGCTATTAACTAAAATAAATATTTTAGAATTGCATTATCATAATGCATTTACAAAGCTACTGGAGGAATTGAGTTCTATAGCAACTTCCAAAGTGGGAATAAAAACACCCTGTATTAACTATTTTTTGGAAGATGCTTGATATTTTGTTCCTGATTTGTCCTTTGGCATAGCTGCATAAGTCAGAAGGAAAGTGGTGCAATGAATGGCAGGATTTTCTTTAGTTTTGTGCTATATTAATATATTCCTATTTCTTTTCCAGCTTTCTGGTGTGTATATCATAACTCAATTATTTATTTGCTATCTCACGATTTTAAAGACTACTGTATTTCTGAAATTCTAAAATACTTGGGCTGATTAAGCAATGGTGATACATGCTCCCATGTTCACATAAGTCTTGCTTCTCCCATGTGCCTGTCTCATTTGTACTGCATGCCAAATCATGTCTTTTTCCTCGTGCTAAGACTATAATCTTTTGGGTGCATGTTTTTGTTATTTATTCATACAATAGTACAACAATACAGCTTTGATATTCCATGTATCACTGGAGTGCAAATAAATGCTAATACTCCTTATTACACATGCCTGGAGAAAAAAAAATACCAAACCAAACCAAAAAAACAAAACAAAACAAAACCAAAGCAAACCCAACTCCATGTTTACACTATATAATACAAAGTTTATATCATTTCTCAGAATAAAAGAAACTCCAGTCTCAGTGGCCCAGGGAATCAGTCTGTAACATGTTTTAACTGTGATTCCAGGCTGCAGATAAAAGGACATAAATAATGTAGGCATATACTGCCCTTTGACTTAGACATTTTTCACAACGTAGCTTTCTGAAAACAAGCAAGCACAAAAAAACCCGAAAAGTAACTTGGGGGAAAACATTTCTGTACAGGAAATGTTTCCTTAAAAATTAATTAGTGATGATTTCACCAGGTACAAAACTCATGGAATTATCAAATAGATTTTGGGGTGAATTGGAAAACAGTACAAGTCTCAGGGAGCTGATGCTATATTCCTGCATGGAGCCTGTTATGTTCAAAACCTTTTGTGTGGACAAAGAGGAAATACTAGTTATTCTTAAAACCAAGAATACATTGATTATATGAAATGAATGTTAACAGCTTCATCTAAGAACTACTCTTAATTCAGATCTTATTATTATATAGGAAAAACATTTTCATGCTGAAAAAGTCTCAATAATAATAATGATAAAGGTAATATCATTATACACGCACTTCTTACTTTCTACTTCTTTTCCTGGAATAATGCTGACCCTCCTGCTACCCGCTGGGTCCTTAGATTTGTAATTAGGACCACCTTGGGGTTATTTTTCTATATTTGCTAACACTCTTGTACAGTTTGCTTTTTCTTCATTGATCTGTAATTCTATGTTACAATTGAATTTGTTATATATGGTGGCTTTTATGTATGCTAGATAGTATTTTTCATTTTTCTCTTTCTTACTCCTAAGACCAATGTGATCCAGCTCCAGGTCTGCATTTCTTTAATCAGCCATTGGTGAGTTGTTTATAGGATTTTGAGTGCCAAAGCTGTGCCAAGGCCCATACTCTCACTCTTGTAAGCTACTCAAAGCCTCTGCTTTCATTCCAAGTCTGTATTCCTCTGTACTACATTGACAGAGTCAGAAATACCTTCTTCTGCACAAAATAACTACTTGTTACTCATATCTGTATGAAAATATCATAGAATCATAGAACCATAGAATTGTTTAAGTTGGGAAAGACCTTCAAGATCATTGCATCCAGCCATTAACCTAACACTGCTAAACCCACCTCTAAACAACATCTCTAAGAACTTCATCTACATGCTTTTAAAATACCTCCAGGGATGGTGACTCAACCACTTCCTTGGGCAGCCTGTTCCAATGCTTGACATCCCCTAATATCTAATCTGAACCTGCCCTGGTGCAACTTGCGGCCTTTTATTCTTGTCTTATCACTTGTTACTTGGGAGAAAAGACTGACCACCACCTCCCTACAGCCTCCTTTCAGGTGGTTGTAGACAGCAATATGGTCTCCCCTGAGCATCCTTTACTCCAGGCTAAAAAATCACACTTTGCTCAGCTGCTCTGCATGAGACTTGTTCTCCAGATTCTTCACCAGCTTTATTGCCCTCCTCGGGACATGCTCCAGCACCTCAACGTCTTTCTTGTAGCGAGCTGCCCAAAACTGAACAGAGAATTTGAGGTTTGGCCCCACCAGCGCCAAATACAGGGGGACAATCACTGCTCTGCTTCTGCTGGCCACATTATTTCTGATGTAAGCCAGGATGCCGTTGGCCTTCTTGGCCACCTAGGCTCATGTTCAGGTGGCTGCCAATAAACACCCCCATAATATTCTCATGCAATACCATAATGAGAAAAGCCAAAAAACCAAATCATCCATAACCACTTGGTCAGAAGAAACAATGCTATTAAAATGGTAAGTTAAAGCAACATTGTCCTAAGAAGTCCAGAGAGTTTGCAAAGTCAATAGGGAGCCTGTGCTTGTTAACTGTAGCAATACTGCATCTCTGGGCTAGAGATTTCCAAGTCTTTCAGCAGTCAGTCTGTGCACCTCACTGCTCTTGGTCTGTTTTGCCTTTCTCATACCTTCACGAAACAGGAATGCATTGTTGTTCTATTATCTCCCCTACTGAAACACTTTGTAGGTTACATTATTTTCTAAAGGTTAAACACAAAGTCTGGTGCATTAAAATGGAGTGTTATACACTGTAGTTGAGTGTTCTCAGTTAAAATATATTCCTACACAAAACGAACAGAGAACGTCTCTGCAACCATATATCCTGATTCTGAAACTTAACAATTAGCTATTCACTTTTAATCTATGCTTTTCCTCTTTATTTTAACATTGCCTTAAATTTGACATGAAAGGTTTTAATGAAGGTGTGAAATACTTGGCAGTTAAATCTAACATATGCTGTAACACCTGTTAATTTCAACTGTTCATTTTAAGCTGTTACTTTATTCTTGGCATTTTGTTCAACTCACACTGTGATTCTTCGTTTGAAAGAAAAAATAAAAAAAAGTCCAAGCTGCTTATATATTCCCTTTTACAGCAAGTTTTACTTAATATTTTGTATTTTTGCCATTTTCTTAACATTGTGCATTTGTAAGAAAATTGTATTAAAACCAGTATTGCAGCCTCATGCTACAAAAGATTAAACTGCAAGATAAGAAAACATGGAAGTTACTGACTGAAGATTTAACATGAATTTTTCTAGAAAGCTTGGATAAGGTCAAATCTTTGGACCATTCTGGCAGTCATCATCCATTAAAATTTGATTTAAACATAAATCTGATTTTAATACTTAGATATTTCTAACACAAAAATCTGTGGGTTTTTTTACATTACAATTACAATTTTAACAGCAGATATGTGTTTAAAATTAAGTATATAAAATTTTACTTTGACAGTGAGCATTGTTCTCATTAAAGTGTTAATTCTGACGTGGTCAGAAGTAGCTGGATTAGTCATGTTAAGAATTCCAGGACTGTTCCAGTCAAATTAGTGAATACTTCAAATAAGGTAGTGATCTGGTATTCAGGGATGATTCATAAGGATGCTTCAACTGCATTTTAAACAATAGCCTAAATATTTATCTCTTTCCCATGTATATCAAGTACTTCTATTATTCTGTGAGTATAATGGGAAAAGATGTGCCACTGTTAAAATAAGCTTTATAATTAAGTGTGAAACCAGAAGTAAGATGATATTATAACATAGGGGATTGATAGACCCTCAACACATAAATATCATCATAACAGAGCCCTCCTTGAGGTCACTATCATTTTTAGACTTCACAGCTACAATGTCTAGGGCATTAATGACCTGAAATTCTTGTTTTTTCTTGCCATTTCTCAAACTACAGGGGTGTAAAAGACAATTCAACTGTTTGACTAAAGGTATTGCTACAAACTAGTTGTTGAGACTAGAGTCTAGGACAGTAACACATAAGTACATCATAGACTCTTAGAAAAAAAGGTTTCAGAAGACCTGTTGAAGACTGGGACACAGTATATAGTCAAAGCAAGTAACCCAGCAAATATCTGCGTTTAATGTGCAACAGTGCTTCCTCGAGAAAGAAAATACATATCCTTGGTAGATTTACTATCTCTTCTTCTCCTCCCCAGTAAGTGGCATACTGCATATCAGGAACATTTTCTTCTTTTGATTTGGTTGGTTATATTTTTCTTTTGTAGATTTTTAATTTATGCATGAACATGTACATATGCATGTGCCTTAAATTTTCAGCTCTTGAAATACCCAGGAGTACATCGGGTATAACTAGCTGTGGCCTAGTATTTTTCAAAGAACTCTGTAGGAAGTCAGGAGCTGCAGAAGCTTCATCTATGTTTTGAAAACAAAGTGTTGAGTGTTAACTTTGTTTTAAACTATGGTCTACACTGAGAGACAAGCTCCTTGAAAATTTTGACCCTGGATGCTGATTTACTCTGAAAACAAAAGAGACACCAAAAAATGAACCTCACCATGCAAATTAAATTTTTAAATGTCCCAGACTACCATAACAGCAACTCTTTTAAAAGAACCACAATTCCAATCTGATGATAGGTTTCACAAATCATAGTTCTCGGATTTCATTGCTAATGAAATTTTCGTCTAGATTTGGCAGCTGTGATTGCCGCGCAAATGTGAGCCACTAATTAGATTGATTGTCTATTTGATGCCTGCTGATTAGCTTATGAAAACCCTCTGTATTCCTGACTTCATGATAAAATGTTCCTGACTTCATGATTGCTGATTGATGCTCTGAAAATCTGATTACTGTCTTGAATAGACAAGTAATGGCTCTGTCAACTTTCCAAGGGTATAGATATTCACCTTACAAGGATGATCAGGTAGGATCTTATATTTAGTGTTGACTATTATACATTTAAAAGATTTTTAATGAAAACATTTATAGTTCTTTTCTGAGCTATGAATAGTAGATATGGGTTCAAGATCTGCTGGTGCAAGATTTGTCTCCTTTCTGACCTTGAACATGGAGCAAGTCCAAGAGATTCAGGAACTATCACAAGCAAATTCATTGATTTGCAATCACAGTGAGAGAGACATCTAGTGATGGTCCATTCAGCAATCAGGTTATTTCAAGCAGAGAACACCATGTTGCTTGAGTTTTTTACAACCATTTTCACAGAATCACAGAAAGTTCAGGGTTGGAAGGGACCTCAAAAGATCATCTAGTCCAGTGCCCCTGCCAGAGCAGGATCACCTACAGTACATCACACAGGAATGCGTTCAGATGGGTTTTGAATGTCTTCAGAGTAGGAGACTCCACAACCTCCCTGGGCAGCCTGTGCCAGGGCTCTGTCATCCTCACAGGGAAAGTTTTTCCTAATGTTTTTGTGGAACCTCCTAGGCTCCAGCTTGCTCCCGTTGCCCCTTGTCCTGTCATTGGACATCACTGAAAAGAGCCTGGCTCCATCCTCCTGACACTCACCCTTGGCACATTTATAAACATTTATGAGGTCACCCCTCAGTCTCCTCTTCTCCAGACTAAAGAGATCCAGCTCCTTCAGCCTTTCCTCATAAGGGAGATGTTCCACTCCCTTCATCATCTTTGTGGCTCTGCGCTGGACTCTCTCAAGCAGTTCCCTGTCTCTTTGGAGCTGAGGGGCCCAGAACTGGACACAAGATTCCAGATGTGGCCTCACCAGGGCAGAGTAGAGGGGCAGGAGGACCTCTCTCGACCTACTAGCTACTCCCCTTCTAATACACAACAGGTTGCCATTGGCCTTCTCGGCCACAAGGGCACA
>NW_009726938.1:1184-4726 GCF_000703405.1 Apaloderma vittatum | reverse complement strand
TGCGGGGTGATACCGGTCCTGCCTCGCTTCCCCAGCGCTGAAGGGCTGCTTATGCTCACCCCATCCCAAGCTGTTGCTCGTTAAAAGCCTTAAATGAACTTATTTTTCTGGCACATCTCTGCAGAACGTTATTCCAGGCATCTAACAGGCACCTTTGCTGCACGCTGAGCTGGCTTGCTGTCCTTCCTCCTGTTTCTCTATAGAAGCTTCTGGGGTGCTGGAAGACTGTTTGCACCTCTCTTTTCCTGATGGAATCTCTTGGGAGTGTGATCTCGTTCCCTTAGGGAATGTGTTAGTTGAAGGAAATAATGGAATATGAATGGAATATGAAAGCTGGCAGGGTTGGAGACACCTGGGCTGCAGGGCTGGGAGGTAGTCATCAGCGTGGGATTGAGTCTTGGGAAGCTGGTGTTTAATTGATTCTTAGGAATTTGGTGTTTAATTGATTCTTAGGAAGTCGGTGTTTAATCTGTGGGCTAGCTTGGGTTAGCTTTTGGAGAGGGGAAGGTAGTAGTAGATCATAGTGGAATCCATACGAGAAGAGGGATCGCTGAGGTTTCCTGCCTGACGTGAGTGTCTCTAGCAAATTGAAATGGGTTTGTACTTTTGTAACTCTTTCTTAAAAAGCAGAAGCATCTTTCCGATTGAGAAGCTGGAAAAGCAAAAGGAAGGATCAGGCCTCTGTTTCTAAGTTCTGTGGGGGCATTGTGCAGCGAGGAGCTGCATGATTTAATATTTTGGCCAGCAGAGCTGTGCGTGTGGGGGTGCACAGGTGCGCACATCCCTTTTGCTGGATGGGAGGGAATGTGCTTTCTTCCAGTATTTCTGTAGTTCTCTGAGGAATCCCCATGAGCTGTTGTGCACGTGCAGAGCAAACCTGCAGCTTAATCCTCTGCAGGTGAGGGAGTGGGTGCTTTGTTGGAGAAAGGCTGGTGGGACAGACCCTGCGTGGAGAACCTGATGTCCCAGTACAGCTCTTGGTTTTCCTTCAGATGCATCTTTTTGCTGGTTGATCGCACTGAAGCAGGGTGTGCACAGCACAGAGGGTCTGGATTGGGAGAGTTGTCTGTGCTGCCTGTGAATGTGGTGGTGCATGAAAACTGTATCTGCAAAACCCTTTTTTCAGAGAGCAGAGAAGAATCAGGGAAGACACTGGTGCTATGGGGCAAAAAAGCCTGACACAACTGAGCAGTTTCTTTTAGTCTTCTGATGCGGAAGCCTTGAAGAGTGAGGTGAAGAGGAAGGAGGAGGTAGTGACACACAACTGGCTTAATCCTCACTTAATTAGTCCTGCTTTAGTTGTGAACGAGTAAAACCTCCTTGTCATCGCTTTGCAATTTTCTCCTGTTCAATTGGTAATCTCTGGGGTGGTGCCTTCTAGGTAGTCAGGGCTGAGCAAATAATTGCCTTCTGCAACTTCTGTTTTGTTTCCTCTAACTTTTATTCTGTTTTCCTCCAGCTGGAGGAGCTCAACAGGGCCATACAACTGAAACTCCTTGTCCTGGGGGAGGCTTTCACTGCTGCTTGCCGCCTTTTGTGCTGGAGCTCACAGGCCTCATCAGCACTTGCTTGCAGAACCGTAGGTGCAAGGTAACATCTTTTTTTTTTTTGAGTGTCACAGGTTGTGGAGCATCTGTGGGCGCGATTGGGTTTGGGGCTGGCGGCGCTGACAGGCCAGGAGCTGGGAGCAATGATTTCTTTACCCAGTTCACCTGCAGCGGAAGCGACGCGTGGAACCGTGTACGGATTGAAACCCCATTTGATCTTTACTCTCTCCTTTGGCTGCTGCGATGCAACCAAGATAACGTGTTTGCTCGGTCCTTGAAGGACTTGGGAAGAGGCTTTCCTGCTCAGGTCTGCGCTCCTACCAACTCCTCCCCATCTCTTTTTCTCTGATATGAAAGAAGCCACCTGGCAGATGCTGCTGACGACACTGAACTTTGTTCTGTTTCCTGACGTGCGCTCTCCTACCTCTAAAAACACAATCTGTAGCACTTGCATAAGTTGTTTTCCCAATGTGATCATTTGATCCGAGTGGTGAGATTATGTTTTACGTGCCATTGTTGAGAGTGAGTCACAAGCCCGGCAGTGATATGTCACCTCTGCCAAGATTGTTGGTTTGTTTTTTGTTTTTGTTTTTTTTTTTTAATAGAGTTTGAAATTTCATATATCAGAACAAATAATTACTCGTAATCTCGTGGTACTTGTCCCCAGGTAAACATTCAAGTCAATGGTGTGCCACTGATTGCTCACGGAATTTAGAAAGAGGAGTGATTGTATCTCCAGTGGCTTCTCTAGGGCCTCAGATTCAAAGAGCAGCTGAGTTGGACCTACAATAACAGATTATTGCAGTGTTCAGTTATCAGCCACTTCTGGGCCTCCAGTTGTTCCTTTGCAAGGAGTAACGTAGAATTTGTGACTGATTTTTCCTTTCCCTTCTCACTGGATGGAGTAGGAGGGGGGGAGGTTTGGAGTTAAAGATAGGGTTGGATTTTTCTCCTTGGAAAATCTGTCTGCTGGGAGGGTTTAGTAACCAGCTGAGGTGGTTCTGTCTGTGCGACGTTGGCAGGTACGCTGGATCCTGCTGCATGGTTGCTTGTGAAATGCATCTCTTGACTTGCTTTCATGGGTCATTGCCGGCATCTCTTGGTTCTAACTCCAAGCTTTGGAGGAGCAGGCTGATAGAGTGCCTGGGAGGATTGTGCAAGCCCTGGTTGTGTAACAGGGCTGCACGCGTCCCCGCTGGAGGTGAGAGGAGGAGCTCACGTTGCGAAGGGGAAGAAAAATCCTGTCTTAAGTATGTTTTGTTTATGCTGACTGTAGGGTTGGAGAGCTGTGGTTTTTGCAGTTCAGGGTCAGCCTTTCAGCCTGTGACCCCACTTATTCCCTGCCAGTCTGTTGTCCCATCGCCTCGTGTCCCTTTTTAGCACGAGAACGTCTGCTTTGGGTCCTGGATTGGTGCTCTGGGGTCTGCTGGTGCACACACCTGGGAGTGATGGCAGGGACTGGGCGAGGTGGTTATCTGTGTTTCTCAAGTGTTCAGAAAAGTAGAATGCAGCTCAGATTGCTGTACTCGAGGCAAGCTACCTCTTGGCTCCATAAAAGCAGTGCTTGGTTTTCTCTAAGTAGGTAAATCCCCAAAACGGACTGTTGTGGTGGGAGGTCTTTACAGTTCTTAAACCCTTGCAGGATCAGTTTAACCACGTGCCTCTGATGCTCTTCCAGCTGTTAGTTTCAAAGGAAACCTCTCAAATGAGAACAGTTTTTGCTGTCCAGGCTTTTCCAGGTGGAAGAGGTCAAAGTCTGTGGCTCCCAGCCCTGCCTGTGGAACTCCCTTCCCTGAAGTGGCTGCAGGAAAAATCACAGCCTGTCACAGAACCCTCAGCAAACCAGATAAACAAAAAACAAACGGCGTTTGAAGGAGGATGGTTTTCACCAAACTTGCACCTGTGGCAGCACTGGGTATGATAGAATTATAGAGAAGCTGCTAAAAAAATACCATATTCCCCTTTTGATCTTAAAAAACCCAACACCCAACATCT
>NW_009726938.1:0-1153 GCF_000703405.1 Apaloderma vittatum | reverse complement strand
CACGCTCAGCAGCACCTGAACTGTGCAGAATACGTGCCTGAACGGGTTGCTACTGAGATTTTATGTCCCAGCCCTCTGAGCAGTTGGATTGACCGAGCGGTGCCCATGGTAGTCGGCAACAGAGTGGCCAAAAACTCCTGCAGTATTATCTCAACTCCCAAATATTGATGATGCTGAGGCCCTTCTCCCACACGATGCCTGGAGAGGGGAGGCTGGGGAGTGGTGTTACTTAGCAGGGGGTCAGTTTACCTGCTGTTCTTGGGTTTTGTTTGTTGTGTAATCCCGAACACTTGTTTTTCTGGGCTGGCTCACGTTAATCCGCGTGAAGGAGGGCATTCAGGTGCCTAAGCCAGTGAGGTGCCCCACATCCTTGTTTAAAGATTGAGAGATGGCCTTTCTTCTGCTGGAAGGAAGTGTGCAAATTCAATAGTTGTCGTTGCTTTTGTTTTTAAGGCGTCTTGGCAAGTCTGAATTAATTTTTTGTGTTGGATAATGCTTTAAGTCCTTTGGTTCGGGGTACTGGGCTGGCATAGCCTCACCTTGGTGTGCCCATAGGGTAGAGTTGCTTTCTGCCTCAGTAAGGCTGTTCCTCTTGGTGTTGTTCTCTTCCCTGCTTTTACGGCTGCTCTGCAGTCCTTGAATAAGACAGGAAAGGAATCCAAGTGTGATGGTGAAAGCTCAAATATGCAGTATTTCAAGCTCCAGACTGGTGCATGTTCTGCGTTTTTGTGCCTAAAATAGGAGTTCTGCTGATGTCTGAGCTGGTGTGTCAAGGTCTGGCTAGAAGAGGCCTTGCAGAGCCGGAGCAGTTTGTTCTTCTTCTCCAAAGAAAGAGCTTTACGCTGGGTCTGTGTGTCTTATCCCTGCTCGAGGAGCTGCTGCAGCCGAGTCCTCTGTTTCGATCGGGATTTCTGAGTTACTGAAAGCACCAAGACGCCCTTGTGGAGAGTCACTTTCCTGTAATTGTGTGGAAAAGAGACTCCTCTGTGTTGCACCCTTCTTTACCGAGCTGCTGGTGGTTCATGGGAGGTTGTGACGCTCGAGCTGAGGCTGAATGGAGCTGTGAGGTTTCCCACCATGGCTCCTTTCCCCAGGAGCCCAGGAACTCATAGAGTGTTGGGACTGGAAGGGACCTCTAGAGATCCCCCAGTGC
>NW_009726937.1:0-811 GCF_000703405.1 Apaloderma vittatum | reverse complement strand
GAAGGACAGGCAGGGGAAACAAGGAGGCGGTGTTGCCCTCTAAGTCAATAAAATTTTAGAATGCATGGAGCTACACCTGGCAAGTGATGAGGAAAGAACTGAGTGCCTGTGGACCAGGGTGAAAGGAAGGGGAGGAGACTTTACAGTGGGGATGTGCTACAAATCACCCAATCGGGAGGACCAATAGGATGAGGCCCTTCATAAGCAGACAGGAGTTGTTGCTCATTCACAAGCCCTGGTCCTCATGGGGGATTTTAATCACCCCGACATCAACTGGAAAAACAACACGGCGGGGAACAAGCAATCCGGGAGATTCCTGGAATGCATTGATGACAACTTCCACTTCCTTATCCAAGTGATAGAGGAATCGACGAGGAGAGGTGCCTTGTTAGACCTCGTTCTCATCAATAGGGAAGAGCTGCTGAGTAATGATAAACTTGTGGGTAGCCTTGGCTGCAGTGACCATGGGATGGTGGAGTTTGAGATCCTAAGGGCAGCTAAGAGGGGGAAGCTCAGCAAGCTTGATACCCTTGATTTCAGAAGAGCTGACTTTCACCTCTACAGGAACCTCCTTGGTAGTGTGCCGTCGGATAAAGTACTAGAGGGACTGGGAGCCCAAGAAAGCTGTTCAACATTCAAGGATCATCTCCTCCAAGCTCAAAGGCATTGCATCTCTAGAAGGAAGAAATCTGGCAAAAACACCAGGAGACCTATATGGATGAACAAAAAACTCCTGGCTAAAATCAATTAAAAAAGCAGAACACACAAGGCGTGGAAGCTGAGACTGGTAACCTGGGATGATTACAAGGAA